>NW_022631323.1:0-151376 GCF_010015895.1 Lontra canadensis
TATATATACACACACACACACACACACATATTTCTACTGAGAAACTAGGATCCTCTGGGACTATGGGCAAGTTACTAAATTTCTTGGTGCCCCCATTTCTTCATCTGTGCTAATCATACTCAGAGGCCCCAAGACTGCTGAGAGATTTAAATGAGGGACTGCCCCAAAAGCATAGTGCCTGGTATGGATTAGGAAAATCAAGATTGGTTGGTTGGTTGAAGGCGTGTGTCCTAATCCCACTACCCCATTTATTGCCAAACAAAAAGAAAGAAAGGTAATAACTTTAGTGGTTGCATCCTTAGTCTGGTCTTTCTTTGGTAACAAAATTATTTACAGAGGTGGTCATATTTTTAAAAAATTGATCACAAATTCTGTTGAAAAATGAAACAAGATTGGAAGGACATCTTAGAGATCAGGTAATCAGGCCATTTAACAGCTGAGCAAAGTGAGGCTCAAGCGACTGTCTCACCAATTTTGTGCAGTGGGTGGGCTCAGCTGAGGCCGCCTCAATACACTTCATGCTTTCACAGAGTTGTCAAACAGAAGAGGTTGATGTGAAGTGAAAACAATTTTACCAGAGCCCAGCGGGCCCCCAACTAAAACTAGCTAGCCGAAGACTTAGAACCAAGACCGCTCCTTTACCTCAGAGCTTGAATTTCTGCTCCCAGGAAACTTTGCAAGGGAGTTTCATCCACTGGCCCCAGCCAACTCCACTTCAGGTCAGTAAACACCGAGCGTGACATTGTGCTGGGCCACCGGACTCAAGGCTGAGGGAACTAGCAAAGTGATATTCCAAAAATTGGGCTGCAGAGGAGAACTAAAACTTTTGGATCAAAGCCCTAAGCAATTCAAAGAACCTCTGCTTCCATTTGTTTAAAACTTCCGTCCTCCTGAAGCCCCTTAAGAGCCTATCAAACCACATACAGACTTTTAATTTCTTGAACATAATTTTACTCTAAGTAAAAACAAAACAAAACAAAAAAACAAAAAACAAAAACACAAAAACCCCAAACAAAACACCCCAAAACCTCTCCCGGCCTGGCTTCTGTATCTCTCACACACACTGGGAGAGGGAGCTGAGGCCAGGCTAAGGCTGGTTGGTTAGGATTCGTACTGGTGATCCAGCACTGGAAGCCAGGAGCTGACCCTGGACCCACAAAGAGGGGCAAGAAGTCTGTCCATCTGTAGAGGCCACATCCACGGGCGGTGACCACACTGGATGACCTCTGCTTGTCTGGTTCAGCTCTGTCACCAACCAGAACATGACAGGCAAGAGAGGAGTGACAAATGGCGGGAGGGACGGGCCAGAACTTTTGTTTATCTCCCGGACCAACAACAACCAGATTCAGAAGGCCAACCCGATGGTCTAATAATACCCTGCGCCTCACATGACCAGCATGAGGCAAGATGAAAGAAAACAAAAGCCTTGAGTCCCTCTCCGAAGGGCAGTTAGCCGTGAGCTGTGACTCACCATGGGGTGGGAGGAGGGCAGGCAGCTCTCTGCCTGAAATCCGTCCAAAACCCAGCTTCCATGTGACTACCATCTCTTGAAGGCGTCAGTGTTAATCTTGTCTAAAAATGCACCAATCACAAGGACAGAAAACTCTCCAGGCTATGACTATGCATTTGAGGGAAAACAAAAAGCCCTTTCTGATTGAGATGATGTTTGACTAAGCAGAAGGAGGAATGCAGCAGCGAAAATTTCTCAACTGACAGCAGAAGGACACGTCAAACACCCTGCGTTTAGCCCTATCTCAAGAGAAAGTCCCTCCTTCCACCGCCAGGCAGTGGTGGGGTCAGGAGAAAAACCGTGGAGGAGACCCAGCTTCTCTAGCCGGGTAACCTTTACCACTCTCTCCCATTAGCAAGTGTTTTCTGAGTGTCCACTCTGCCCTAGTGCTGGTGACATGGCTATGGCAATAAAGACACGTGATGGCTAGACTCATGGTGTTTATGGTCTAGTTGCTGGTGTAAGTCAGTTAACCTCTCAAAACCCTAGTTTCTTCATTTCAAAGATGGAAATAAAAAGACTACCTACTTCACACGGTTGTTAGGAGAATTACAGAGATAAATATGTGAAAACCCACTCTAAATTCCAAATACAAGGCATTATTAAGATATTATTTTGTCCTCTTCCAGACCCTAGTCTTTTAGTGAAGTTTATAACTGCTATCAAGGTTTAGCAAACTTTCTGTGAGGGCCACATAGTAAATATTTTGGGCTTTGTGGGCCATATGCTCTTTGTCCCAAGTACTCACCTACTTAGCTCAGCAGTGGTAGAGCAAAAGCAGCTTTAGGCAGTATGTAAATGAGTAGATGTGGCTGTGTTCCAATAAAACTTTATTTACAAAAACAGGTGGAGGGCCAGACTTGGTCCTTGGGCCATAGTTTACCAACTTCTGATATATATCTATATCTATGATATATATAAACTTAATATATATCATAGATATATCATAAAATTTAAGAAATATCTATTTGTGTGTGTGTGTGTGTATATAAATAGAGTTTAGGAGGGTTTCAGAACTAAACTTCCTGCTTCAGTTCCCCCATCTGTAAAATATGCATAATAATAGCATCCACTTTAGAGCTGCAGTGAAGATCTGTGTTCATAAAACACAACAGTGTCTGGTGCAAAGAATATACTCATTATTATCATTAGTTTTTATCATAATGCAGAGACTATTACTAGGTAAAATCACTCTAAGGAGGGCATAGTCAATCAGTAAAGTACACCTGGCTTAAAGATCTTTAGAATCTCTATATTTCAATTTTATTCATTGTCAACCAAATGCTTAAATGGTTTCAAATTTTAATATTCCTTTCTGTCATTTTTATTATGTTTGTGATACATTTAATAGCTCGCTATCTGTTGGTGAGAGTTAATGTTGCTACATTTCACGTCTCACATTGTTGCATTTACCACGAGGTCTTGTTTTGCTAACAGTAACGAGGGGTCACTATGCATCAGGGTCACTACGCATCAGCACTAAGAACTTCACATGTATGATCTGACCTTGCTTAGTGTTCCACGGTGAGCTGAAGGGTTGGGTTCTCCACTTGATAAGAGAGGACACTGTGGCTCAGAGAAGTCAAGTACCTCGAGTCACACTAGCAGTAGTAAGTGGGAGAGCCAGGACTCGTGCCCATTTGTGTCTTAACAGAGGACATGTATTTTGAGGACTTAAGGACTTCAGCTTTTCAGGGTCAATCAAATGGGCACCTAGGGCCAAACTTTAAAACTAGTAGCAATGTCACTAGTTTTATTTATTAATACTACAATACTAGTAGTATTGCGATGTTCTGGGAGACAAGAGTGTGGAAATTCCCTATTAATAGGACATCGTGACAGGTGATCAGCTTTTACCAGGAAGGGCGAAAAAATTCCCAGAAAGTGTTACTAACATGACTGGGACGGGGCAGTTGCTTTCGGTGAGCCACTTAGGTCTACTTTCCACGGAAGCAGAACTCTGCAGGCCCCGAATGGGCAGGTAGTTTTGTGTAGAGCTAGTGGTAAAAATGACAGAATTGATTCCTTTTACTTCTGAGAGCTGTGTGCCTAGGGGAGCAGGACTCTCTCTAGTTGTTTATTTATGAAGAGGACCTAGCGAACTGGATTCTTTGCCTCCAGCCACAAGAGAGCAGAGGAAACTGTCTTGTTGGGAAAAGTGGCTTCTTTTCTGCTGGGCGGATCTGAGCCCAGGTGCCAGTAATTTGCAGCCGTGTTTGTGGGGGGAGGGTCAAGAGGAGGAGGACGAGGGGCAGGAGGGCTCTCAGCCGCTGCCCCCCCCCAGCCCCAAATTCCACGGTATCACCGCCGCGTGGGCAGCCTGGGTACCCGGCCTGATGTGCAGAGACTAGTTGTGCCGTCACAGGAAAGGTTCTGGGCTACCAGAGGATGGGATGCTGGTCACCGCAGGGAAACCACATCCTGCCCTTCAGCTTTGGCTCATGCTGGTTTTGGAGACATTGAGTAGGAGAAAGACCAAGTTGCAAGCAATATCGCATAGCAAACCTCGGGACGGATCCCACCACAGTCTGAAGTGGTGTGTGGACCACGACTGGGCACAAGCCAGACTTCCCTCCTTTCTCACTTCGCTGTGGAAAGAGGTTTCCTCTCTTCTCTCCCCTTCATTTCATCAGAGCATTCGTACTTACAGAACACATGAGCTCCTGTCATTTCTCTGCCTGAAAACCTCAAGTGGCTCCCCTTTTCACATCCAGAAGAATCTAAACTCCTTTCCGTGACTGGCCTGTGCCCTTTCTCCAGTGTCACTCTGCACCACACTTCCCCGACCCATTCTGCTCTAGCCCCGTAGCCCGTCCTGGGTTCCCTGCACCGGCCGGCTCAGGAACCCCCTCCCAGCCTCTGCCCTTGTCATGTCTTCCTGTGCTGGCTTCGACCCACCCCTCAGGCCTCAGTCCAGAGGTCACCTGCTCAGACCGTCCTCTATGGGAACCGTCTGGTCTCCCTGTCCCACTTACACATCTCTGAAATGATCTTGTTTCCTCGTTCAAGGAAGCTCTAATTGGGATCTGAGCCTCAAGACAGCAAGGCTTGTTTTGTTCCCACCCACTCTACCCCCAGCCTGGCACATGGTAGGTGGGCGACTGATACCTGTTTTCTAATACATCTGTCTCGCAACCCATGCATGTTGTAGCTGCAAGGGACCTGGACAAGAGTTTACCCAAGTCCCTCCTCTCCAGATGAGGCAGATCACGGTCAATGGCAGATGGTCTGGACTGTGAGGCTGGGAGTCGTACAGGGTCTGGTCCCAGACTGATATTTCAGGAGTTAATTCACTTATGGTGCATACATATCCCAGACATCTCGCAGAGAGGCAAGCAGCCGAGATCTAGAGGGACACTGAACAGAAGCAGTAGCTGGCCTGCCCCCTTAAGACAAAACCACCTGGAGGTTAATCATAGGCTGGTGCGTCCTCTGTCCTGCATAGAACATGGTTAAGAACAGAACTTATCTCTAAATTCTTCCATGTCCTAGGACAGTGCGCCCTGACGTTTGAGCTGTAGGTCTGATGGAGAAGCATGCCTCCGGGCTATCAAAGGTAGGCCAGAGATGCAGAAGCCTGCGGTTCTCACTGCTCCGTACCAAAGCTGGGTGCCTCCAGGAAGCTTTTGGTCTTCTGGAAGAAACCCTTGGTTACGTCAGGCGCTGCCTCTGCTTGTACCAAGTGCCTTGTCCTTTCAAGACCCTTATTTATTCAGTGGACAACACAGATTAAAAACCTGGAAAGTTTTGTCCTGACTTTGAGCTTGAACACTGACAGGTTGGAAGAGGGAACATTTCAGCGGCATGAATAATCTTCAGGCACGTCAAGATCGGGTAAATATTATTTGCAAGGGAAACATCTCTCTAACTGAGGGCGTTAAAATCCTAAGATGGAGGGCCAAGTTTATACAAATTAATTGTATTCTCACTGGAGAGAAACTCGCCTGTCTTCTATCCGTCCCAGATATTTTTTTTTTTAAAGATTTTATTTATTTATTTGACAGACAGAGATCACAAGCAGGCAGAGAGGCAGGCAGAGAGAGAGGAGGAAGCAGGTTCCCCGCCGAGCAGAGAGCCCGATACGGGGCTTGATCCCAGGACCCTGAGATCATGACCTGAACCAAAGGCAGAGGTTTAACCCACTGAGCCACCCAGGTGCCCCCCGTCCCAGATATTTTTGAACTTGTAATGGTGCCCTGCTCCCCGTTGCAGCAGTCGGAGCGGCTCTGTTTGCCCCCATATTCCTGCTGAGACTGGGCTTCCCGTCTGCTCCAGCATCGTCCCCTCCACCCTGGAATTCCACGAGGCCGGATGTCACATCGCCCTCGGTCTCTGGTCCATATGCACTTCCCCCCGCCAAGTCCCGTTCTTTTCCATCTCCAGATTTCTGCTCCTGCCACTTGTGCCACAAAGCCTGCCATTTGCCTCTCTACCTCGCTGAGTCCTGGCCATCCTATAGGGAAGGAGGCTGGTTCTTCAGTCTCAGGTTCTACCTCTTACAAGAAGCTGTCTCCAATATCCCCTTCGTCCACTCTCCTACACAGGACCAAAACCCCATTTGCATCTCAGTGGTGGAACCTTGTCCCCCCAGAGTAGCCCAGAAGCTCCTGACAAACAGGGGCCAGGTGCTCGTTGACTCTCAAGTGGCTTTGGCAACACTAGGTCAATGTTACGTGTTGCATCCAGAAATCCTTGTGTAGGAACGTGAAAGCGGTCACCTGGAGGAGCCTGTGATCTCTGGGGATCTAGCAGGAGGGAGCTGCCAACTCCTTGCTATTTGGAGAGCCTCTGTCAGTGGACCTGAGGGGACTTGCGGTCCTAGCTTACAGACACTGGAAAAAAATACCTGTTTTATCCTGAACTGGAGCACTTAGAGTATAGCACCGAATGCTCTCAGGAACTTACCTCCTTGAATGGGAGAAAAGTCTGCTGATTGGTATTCAAAAGTCAGCTCACCTGTCCAATTTATGATATCCTCCCACCCCCCACATAGTAAGTCCCTGACTTATCCTAGAAACTAGACTGAATTTTTGTATAAAATCTATTTCTGGGCCCCTAGTGGGATAAGGTTTAGATTCAGAGTCCTTAAGAAAAAAATTTGATCCTGCGGTCTCCAAAGTGGGATGGGAGAGGAAAGCAGGCAGAAAAACCATAAAACATCAAGCTCTCCATTTCATCTTTAATCTCTCTTATTTCTATTGTCTTTCTATGTGTGTGTTTTCTAATGCCTGTAATCAGGACCCGACAGATGAGGATATTAATGGCAACAAGAGATTCTCCTCAAGTTCTTACCATGTACCAGGCACTGTTGGAAAGGACTTAAATCAAGTTTTAATTCTCTGGGTAACATGACGGGGCAGATAGCATTATTAGCACCTTTAATAGGTAGGTGATTCACAGATGAATTTATGAACACACATATATGGGGAGTCCATGCTGACATTGTTTGGGGTCCATGGTCCAAAATACCACTATGCTGGGCTCCTGGCCATGCCTCTCATTTTCACAGGTCCTCCCCACTTGTCTGGGCATACCCCCATGCCTGTGAGTGTTCCCCACTTTTGTGGGTACCGAGACATTGCAGGATCTGCTATGCAAAGCCTGAATGCTTATTATGATGGAAAGCCAGGAATTCTTTTTTTATTTTTTAAATTAACATATAATGGGAAACCCAGGAGTTCTAAGACACAGACTTTCTCTGGTGGCACTGGCAGCCTAATCCCCACTTTGGGCCCTCAAATGTTAATTCCCAATCATTTCTGCAAGTCACTTTCAAGTAGGCTCACAATGGCTCTGTTCTTTTGACTTTGCTGTGTCTGGGTGACAGGCCTCTTTCCCTCTATCCCAGCTTCTCTGTCCCAGGGGAAAAAGAACCCCTGGTTTTAAGACCCAGGTGGCAGGGGCCACCCTCCACCCAAAGAAGGTGCCGGGTCTAGGGCAGTGCCAAATTAAACCAAGGTCACTGCAGCCGAGGAACCCAGTGAAGGGGCCGGGCTTGTCAGGCACATCACGACCCACCAGGGGGTTGGCAACAGCATGCCCTTAATTTAAGGCATTGGGTTTGAATTTGAGTCACAGTGCCATATTTCAGCCTTTTGTTGGCCAAACCGCCAGTCAACTTAAACTAAAACATGTTTTTGGAAGAGACTTTTAGGGGTGGTAGGAATGCAGTAACTTGCTGGAAACATTCAAATGATCTTAGGGTGGTAATGCAGAAAAGAAGTAAGAATGTGCCTGGGTTTCGCTTGGGATGTTCGTTTTTGCTGCAGAGGGCTAGAGAGGGGGGTTACAAACGTTTGCTTATCCTTTTCTGATCTGCTAACACCTGTGGGTCAGCTCATTCCAGTCAGGAAGTGGCCCTCAGTGTTCTCCAGGACCTTGCTGGTCTGGAGGGGGCATCAAGAGCCAAAAGAGAGAGAGAGAGAGAGAGAGAGCGCCCAAGCGAGCTGGGAGACCAGTTCAGAGGTCATCCTGGCATTAAAGCATTAAAATCCTCTCCTCTTTTGTGCCTCCCTGTCTCTTGTTTGAAAACACTGTGTGCAAACTATGGCATTTGGGCTCCCGGGAGTTTTTTGAGCTGGTTCTCAAACCTGAAAACACAGGGATCACTTGAAGGATAAATTTAAGAAGCAATGTGTGGGCACCACCTTCAGCTCATTAAATCGGATGCTTTAGAGGTGGGCGTCTGTAGACCAACAGGCTTTGCAGGTGATTCTAATGGACAGCCAGTTCAAATGAGAACCAGTGGGCCATCGCAGGCTCACTTCAGAGAGCCAGGAGTCGGTGTGTGGTCTCCAAAACCCTCTCCCGGTTTACTGGAGACCTATTTTCCCCACTAGCCGCGCTGTGCCCTGACTGCGTTAACCAGCTCTCCCCTCCTCGTGGTGACCAAGTGCCAAGCCCGCCACCAGCCCAGCCCCTGGAATCCTCGCCAGCTCCAAGCTGTGTTGGCCTTGAGGCACGGTGGAAACCAATTTTTTAAAACGACCTTTCATAAATGGGTAAGTCGTTGCCTCTAAAGGGTTTAAATCCTCTTTAAAACCCACAGTTAAGGGGCGCCTGGGTGGCTCAGTGGGTTAAAGCCTCTGCCTTCAGCTCAGGTCATGATCCCAGGGTCCTGGTATCGAGCCCCGCATCGGGCTCTCTGCTCGGCAAGGAGACTGCTTCCTCCTCTCTCTGCCTGCCTCTCTGCCTACTTGTGATCTCTGTCTGTCAAATAAATAAATAAAATCTTAAAAAAAAAAAACCAAAAACAAAAAAAACCCACAGTTAAAATTGTATTTAAGCCATCACGCGTGTGTAGGGAAGAGGGTAAAGACAGTGAGTAGAACCTGAAGCCTATGGAAATAGGGTACAGATGCTGTATGAGAACCTTTCCAGTTTGTTAAAATTTTTGATTTAAGAAATTCCATAAAATTTTCATATTTACTGATAAAAATTATGAAATCTTGCAATAGGGGTGTTAGCCATCTCTTTTATTTCCTCTGCATGATCTGTTTCTGAAGGTGACAGCCAGCATAAACACAACCCATTTTTTAAAAATGTACTTGGCTTTAAAGAAATTTAAATTTTTTTTTTTTTTTTTTTTTCCTTAAGGCTTTTGAAGCTGGTTCAGTCATTCACTGGAACTAAGGAGTCACTGTAGTACTGTATTAGGAAGCCGTTAGGTAGAAGTAGTCCGATGCGGGGCGAGTGGGGACGGGGTGGGGACATAATGGCAAGCTACTCTGCAAAGTTGGTTTAAGGATAAGAAGAATATATGAGATGTGCATAGAGTTCCTTAGTAGAAAACCCTCAAAATGCAGTGCCTATCATTAAAATGTTTTAAGCTCTTTATGAAAATAACATTATTTCTCAAATTATAGAGGACTCGAACAGTGAAGGGGAAAAAAAGATGGCTCTTTCCAAAATAGAAACATTTTTCCACTACCGCTGAACCTGACAACTCCGAAAGCATGTAGCAGTTTCTCTGACTTAAAGATTATTTACAGAAAAGTGCTCATAGTTTACAAGTAGATACTACGAGATATAAGCTCTCTATCCTGGGTCTTTATCAAGTGCAAGATTTCCTTTTTTTTTTTTAGGAGAAAAACATTTATCAGCTGGCCTGAAAAGGCATATTAGGGAGAATTAATAATTTCGGTTAGTAGGTAGTAATAAATATTGTAGCAGACCCTGAATAACAGGTTCTGGTTTGCAGGGTATTTCCATAGAAAATACATTACTGAGTGGCCAGCCACCCTGCGAGGTGGTTGTAAATCCTTACCGAAGGGGCAGAGGAGGCTTAGGGAGGCTGAAATAGGCAGAAAGTAGGGCCTGAAATAGCTTGACCTCAGACCATTGTACTTTGCCATCTCTGCTTGCAGATGACCCACTGTACAGCGGAGAGTGTGGACTCTAAGATGGACTAGGTTTCCAATTCCAATTTTGTTGCTTACACAGCTCCGTGACCTTGGGCAGGTCATTTTACCTTGCAGTACTTCCGTTTGTTTAAACGGGTCAGCAAAGTCCCCCCACTTCGTAGGGTTCATGGAAGGATAAAGGTGAATGTACGGAATTATGCGGAAATAGATTTTGGCTATTGTAGTCTTGTCCCTTTGCTTTATTTCTTGGGAAAGGAAAAACAGGTAGGAAGGAGAACCATCTAAAACTGGACCGTTTTTGCTGATCCGTTTGTAATTAAGACATCAGAACTGGGTGTCCTCCCCTGACATCTAGAACATGGAAACTATTCATATTCTTAGTAACAGAGTTTCCAGCTCTTGCTGGGCCTCTCTCCAGCCAGCCTGGGCCAGGTTGCAGGCCACAGTGATCTCCCTGGAGTGGCAGAGTCACACTGAATGACACGGACATTTCATCCAGAAGGTCTCTCATGTTCATCCCTTTTGGACAGCAGTAAGGGCTCAGCTGAGAGCAGACAGATCTGCTCAAGTGGTCACAGGCTCAGCTCAGAGCTTCTGACCTCCAAGGAGGCCTGCGTATCAGGTCGCTTGGGACAGCCAGGCCTGTATCTGCCCAGATGACAGGTGAATGACCCGGGCCTCAAAGGGGGCTTGATGTCATCACTCGGGCTGAGCCGTGGCTGTCATCGGACTCCGTGACCCGGCACAGAGCAGCACAACAACCCAGGAGAAAGAATGAAAACCCAACACATCAACACCCCTTGTGAGCATATTCTCTCCTGCTTCTGAGCCTAAAACATCTGAGCCGCGACCTCCCTGGTTGAACCACGGACAGAAACGCACAAGAGACCAAAGAACGGGGGAAGCAACAACAATGAACCAGTTAAAAAGAATCACAGACTTGAGGGGCATGGGTAGACTCATTTGCTTTACTCCATTCATTAATGGAGTAACACTAATATGTTGCTAAAACTCATTAACCCCTCCCCCGCCCAAACATATGGTTTCAAATGGAAAGCAAGTGACCCAAACAGGTAGTTTCAAGCTTTGGTGAGCACGAGACTGAATGTCATCCCACGGGGTGGAAGGGAGTCATGGGTAGGAAGCATTGGGGTGTTTGAACTCATCTGGTTTTGTAGCCTAAACCACGACTGCCTTGGGGTCACCTAGAGTCCGCTCAAGCAGGACAAGGAGGAGGACAGTGGGAACGACCCGAGGAAGGAAGGTTTTTAAAACAAGCCATGGTGTGGCTTTCTGCTGGATTTGCTCTGGCTCCTGTTGCTGCCCGCAATGTGTCTCCATTTATCCGTGGGGGCTGGGAGTGGCTCCCATGAGCATTATGGCCACTGCTGTCTGTCACAGCCAATCTCAGGAATGCCCTAATGGGACCCACACAAGGACTTAAAGTACATCTGGAGAGAAGGGAGTGGACAAGTTTGTTTTCTGCTTTCCTCAAAATTCCCAGGGTCCTAAGAAGCTATTTTGCTGGGGCAGGGGCAGGGGGTGGGGCAGATAACGACCTCAAGACAACCCGAAAAGATAATTCAGCCGACACTTGTAACCTTCAGAGACTTACCCGTACGACGTAGTTAAACCTTCTGGAATCCAGAATGGCTGTCGAGAAGTCCAGCCTGTTGAAAGCTTCTCCCAAAGTGCAATATCCATGGCGCTGGACGTGAAAACAGGGGGTGCAGAGGTCATTCTCCAGAACAGTCCCCCCCCGGACTCTACTGATAGGCTGGATGCTGGTCTTAGGTAACCTATGGCCACCTGTGGCTTTCCTGTGCCATGAGCAGCTCTTTCTGGGAATCCCCTGCAAGCCACAGCGATGTGGGGTATAGCCAGCAGCTGCTTTAGCCAGTGACTCATGCGTTACACACCCCTCTTCAAGATTTGTACCATTTGAGCCCTTGCACAGACTTGAATGGGGAGATCATCAGTAGTTGCTTATCAAGGGAAGGTTGGGAGTTGGATGTATGATGGGTGACCTGATGCTAGCGGGTCACTGTAACATCTCCTGGGAGGGGAACTACACTTCCCAGGGTCAGCCTGCCTGCTACCCTGCCTCGGATCTTTAGTGCTTTTCTCATTGTGATCATCACAAGCATTTTTAAGGCTTCATGAGGAAGCAAAAGGAAGTTTTGCTCTTTTACCTGTGAACGCACAAGGAACTGGGAGCAGAGAGCCCTGACTCCGTCCCAGCTTTGCTCCCAGTATCTGGGTGGTCATGGGTAGGTCCATGCTTCCCCCACCACCCCCAGCAGGGCCTCAAACAGGCAGGGATGTAGATTTCACCAAGGTCCCTGACACAGAGAGATTCTATCATTCTACCAGACTGTGTTGTATCCTAGGTATTGGAGCAGATGACCGTGCAGAGAGAAAATACACATAAGAGGGTTTTATAAAGTGTCATGCGAATGTACTTATTTACTGTGTCTTCTCCCCTGCACACTCTTGTTAAAAACTTCTGCCGTGTTTGGCAATGGGCCCTTCCAGGGCTAAACCTTAACAAAGTTGGAGTCCGAAAAGATCTCAGAACAAAAGAGAGGCACTTTTCTGGGGGAAAGGCCAGGGCTTTATAACAATACATTTGAGATGGGTATATTAATCTTTATAAAGCATTTTACATAATCTCACCGAGTGATTAGGGAGTCTACTTAGCGACTTTTGCTTCTCACTCTCTCTGGAGACCTAAACTCTGATGGTCGGCTAGGTGGCGGGCTGCCAGCCATCATCACCGGCACCCAGGACAACGGCCGTGACCTGAAGTAATATTCTTGCCCAGCTTCCCCTCTCTACCCTGTTGGGAGAGGCCGAAAGCCACGCATACTCTTTAACAAACGGACGGATGCTCACCTCTTTAGTACTTCCTTTGTGAACATAGATCCATTTTTCTTGGTGGAAATCTATAGAGGCAATAAATAAATAAATAAATAAAAACTTAAAAAAAATTAAAAACAAACCCCCCCAGCTTTAAAATTTGCAGCATGCCCCAAATTTTAAACCTGTTTCTTTTTCACATATCCAATGTGTCAAACATTTTGACAAAAAAGACAGACTCTACGGACAATCTAAGAGATGCAAATGCCCGATTTCTGCAGCAGACGTGTACTGGTGTTACAGCCCACTTGGTCTAAAGCACTGTACATCTTGGATCATCGGACTTAGAGGACCAAAGCTCCAAATTGGGGAAAAAAAAAAACAAAACTGAATATCCAAAGACAAGTTTGTTTTAAATGCCAAGCCTACAGCTTAGGCAAGGCCATAAAAAGTGGAAATAAAGCAGATAACATGAGGAAATCATGTTGTCCAGGTGGCTTAAACCGAAGAGCTGTAATTCCCGCTTATTAATAGAACTTTATACTCTTATGTACGGCATTTTGAAGCGTAATGGGATTTATGCAAGGAAAGAGGGAGAAACAGATCTATATCCAAAGCCTCAAAGCTCAGTGTCAAATAAAAGCACATGCTGGAACGGATTCAGCTGGCCCTATCCCTGTATCGTAACTAAATTAACTACGTCGGATGTAAGTGACCAGCAGGAGAAAAACACCACGACTACCCGCTGACTTATAAACAAGTCTATAAGGAACACAATCTTGCTTGTAACATGCACAGCCGGCTTTCTGACTGCAGAGATCCCAAGGACCTCTGTCAATGTCACCGTCAACATTAAAGCAGATGTCTCACATTTGGGGTCTGATTTTCTTTCTCCCCAACAAAGAACCCATCTTAGCGATCTTCAAACAGCCTTCTTCCAAGTTCAAAGCAAATGGCTTACACTGAGTTTTGGTTTTGCTATTCAGCATGTCCTTCTTTCTCTTCTTGGCTGCAACATCATAGTTCAGGCTGTTGAAAAGATTCTCCTTGTTGTAGACTTCCTTGTTGCAGTAACTAGGAATGACAGAGGAGGGGATGAGCTGGGATAGCGATCCTCTAGTAAGCACTGTTTCTATAAATAACTCGCTGGGTTATAAAACACAAACATACATCTTCTCCAACAAAACAATAAACCCCCATTAAAAGAACTCTGTGCAGGCACAGACCTCCCTCTTTGGGGGTGAAATATTCTCGCGTCTCTGTGAAGGCAGGGATGGGGGCTTCTGCGTCTTTTGAATTTCCAACAGTGCCTGCCATTGTGTCCGACACACAGCCCTGTACCCTTTAACCAAGGGCAATGCCGGGCACTACAATATTACTTTAAGCAAAAATGATGACTGCAGCGGGGGGGAGGGCGAGGGAGGATTACTGGTATCACTGTAGTCCACAATGCCTTCATTTTGCAAAAGCACCCACCCTAAGCGGCTTTCTAAAAAAACAGCTTTATGGAGATATAATTCGCATACCATACAATCCACCCATTGAAAGTGTGCCCAAGCGGCTTTTAACGAGCATGCTTCTGTCATGCCTCTGAAACATGATCACATTTGCCAAAATCGGACTTACACCCTCCATTTCTAGGCGATGTTTTGTATACAGTGCTAATGTGACTAACATTAGGCATCATGCTATGGGGTGAAGACCTTGGGTCCTAAATGAAACCAGCTGAATTCACAGCTCCTAAGTTTCTAAGGGCTGAAAAGACAGAACTGTCCCCATCACAGGTCACTGAAGGACACACAAGTTCCCCTGGGGTCAGGTGCATATTTCCATCAGGAGGCTGAGTTCTAGGCTAGTACAACCATGTAACTTTGCAGTGCGTCTCTGAAGAGTTTCTGCAGAAGGGATGCCAGAGAAATACTGAGGAATAGTGAGTAGCTCTTCCAAACCCCATGGGTATGGATGCGAGAGGCAGGATTTCTAATGCCCACTGGTAAACATAAATTAGGGCCTTTTTCTTCTATCACCAATATATCAGAGTCCTTTAATTTTCAGAGTCCCTCTGCTGAATTTAAAAGGGGATTTGCTTTAAATCTTCTGACATATGGCTATTGGGTAAAAGGAGGCACCCCTGCACTTCTCCATTCCACGGACGTTATAGAAATAGTAAAAGAGAAAAGAGGGTTTAAACTAATTTCCAGTATCCTGTCGCTGAAATCAATCTCTCAGGTAGCACTTCTGTAAGTATCTTGCTACATAAATGCTTACATGGGATATCACCAACAATATTCTGGGCCCATGGGGAGGAGCTTGATGGATAATCATTTTTTTAAAAAAGATTTTATTTGTTTATTTGACAGACAGACATCACAAGTAGGCAGAGAGGCAGGCAGAGGTTGGGGGTGGGGGGGAGAAGACTCCCTGCTGAGTAGAGAGCCCAATGAGGGGCTTGATCCCAGGACCCTGAGATCATGACCTGAGCCAAATAATCATTTGTTAATCTGCCCTATAAAGGTCATGTTTAATACCATTTACTGGGTTTCCTATGAGCTACAGCCTTCTTCTTTTCATTCAGGCGAAAGAGGATATTTTTAGGTTTCACAGTGAGTCATTAAAGCCAACAAGAAATTTCTATCAAAGTTGAGAAGAAGGGAAACAGAGGGAAGGTCACTTGACTGGTCCAGGATATACCAAAGCTGAGAACAGCTTTAGAAAGCAAAGGGAGAGCCTTTTGTGTGTAAAAAGGCCACATGAAGGCTTATTTTTAAAGAAAACATACTTCTGCACTCTGAACAAAAACTGGGAGCCTAAATTCCACCTGTAGAGAACCATAAAATAAATCAGCCTTATTCTCTTAATCACACATTTGAGATTTAGCAGAAAGTTTTCAGAGCCTGGACCATAGACTGTGGCCATTCTCCAGAAATTTTAAATATTTATAGTTTCTCTTACTCTCTTCTAATTGAGAACATTACTCAAAGGAATTTGAGCACCCGCCTTCCTTATTGAAATGACAATAATCTGCTTTAAGCCCAAGTGACTCATTTTCAAAGTTAAGTTTAAGAAGAATTTGACATCATTGAGGATGCTCTCCCACTGTTGTATGTAGATAAACTTCAACCAAAGACAAAGCCTGCACTTTTCTCTTAGTTTTTAGGTTTTGGACTCCAGAGGTAGGTCCTAGAAGGAAGGGCTAGGAGATTCATTTGTGTTGCCTGCTTACAGGTTTTCTGTCAAGCAATAATTTATTCAGTTAGAGGCTATTTTGAAAGTTCAATTTCATCCATTTCAAGGAAATGCAAAGCCAATGGAAAATTACAACTGAAAATTTTAACAAGAAAAGCCACCACCATTTAGGAACCATGACATTTAATTTTTTTTTTTTTAAGCAAAACTATTTAAAGAGTCTACTTTCTTCATTAAATTCAATAATATCCACTAAAGTTGCTATTTTGTGGTCGGTTTTTACTAATCTTGATTTTTATAGACACAGGCCTAGAATAAGAAAAAAAGACCTCTCCCAGCCCTATACTGTCAACAGGCACATAACCAAGATACCGAAAAACAACTTTAGAAAAGGTGGAAAGATTTCAAAATTAAGACCATTTGGGCAGAGGAGATAAAAAGGGAGGAAAGGGAACAAAGAGGCCTATTTCTCATTTTGTTTGCATTAACAGACCATCTAAGAAAGCTGTGCCTGCCCCAAAGGGCTTAGTTGTAGAGTAAGGCCTGTGAGATTTCTATGCTAATTTGCTCCCCTACATACCCAAATGGTCAAACTCCCTTGGCTAGCAGCCAGATTGTTCTGGTAAAACAAACAGCTTAATATACGAAGCTCACAGACCAGTGGCTTCCCGGCACACAGTAAGCCCTCATAAAAATCTGAACTATTATTTTTATCTCCTGCACTACTCATCCAGGGTACCAAGGTAAACTTCCTGCTTCCTGGTTCAGCCTCAGCTATCCTGGAAAGCAACACGGGAGTTTTTAGTGCAGAACTGGAGACTTGGAGAAGTGTGGCCTGAAGCTCTCACACACCACTGAGTTGACTCCTCCTGGGGATGGGGGAAGCAAGGGGGTTGTTGGTGAGAAGGGGCTCCTAGCTGTCATGGACTTAGTACTGTTGTGCTGTTGGAGAGGGACGGGGCTTGGAACACAGAGACAACGGCCAGCAGAGTCAGAGAAGGTGTGTGGTGCAGACACGGTGTGCTTTATCCCCAGGTCAGAACACACCAAAGGCGCGCTTTGTTCCTGACTCTCCTTCAGGCAGCTCACGGGATGGTTACTTGGAACTAGAGAAGTGTACCCTGCCTCTGTAGTTCTCTGTTTTATTACCCGTTCCTCCCCCTTTCGAAAGGGTCTGCCTTTTGTTTTCTAACAGGAGAGGCATTCAACTTCACCTGTGTAGGCAGGCGTTCAGCCCAAACCTTACATCACAGAGAAACATCACCAAGGCTAAAAACAGTGGGGATATTTGAGACTACAAACTTAGGTCTCAGAAGGCCAACTGCTTTTAACAAGTTGGCAGACGTCTCAGGCTAAGTAGGGAAGGGATTGTTTACAATTGGTGAAGGAAAAAAAAAGTACTCCACAAACAAACAGCGGCTGCTTTGCTAGGAGCTACCCAATGATTCCTAAACTCTGACTCATCTAAGAGCTCAGAGGGTCGGGACCTGTGTATTGATCACCATTTGTGATAACTTCAGTGGTGCCACAGTTCTGGCTCAGAGGGCAGGCAATGGGAGGAAAGAAAGGAGGCTCAGGAAGGGGACAGAGGGGTGTGAAGCTACCTGATCCCAGCCTCAGTTAAACTTGGGTAAGTTGAAACCAACTTCAGGTCTCCCATACTACCTTGAGAGAGGCACACTATTTGCTTCTAAGGGGATTGACAGCAGTTTATCTCCTGGAGCAGATAAAGTGTGACTATTTATAGGAACCAGAGGCTCTAGAGTTTGAATCCTCTCCTGCTGAATGAGCCTAGGGGTCTGCAACCTACAGTTACAAGAAGGGGAGCCACGGGGACACCATTCAGCAGATCATTGATGCACCACCCCCCCCAACAAAGACTGAGAACTGCTGTACAGAAATAAAGTACTGAACTATCAGATCATTCCTTAGGAAGAGGAGGAAGGAACCTTTTAGTCTAGGGAGAATGATTTAGGCATCATTGGTGACTTGCATCCCTAAAAGGGAAGAGTCCAGTGACAGCCATTGGTCTTTTTATTTTGCTCTAAGTAAATTATCTGATTTTCCATAAGTAAGATTTCTTATTTGCTCCCCAAATTCCACAGGACCTGCCTCAAAGTGTCTTTAACATAAGAGTTACACACGCTCTCATCTCTCCTGAAAGACCCCCAGGATTAAATGCTTTCTGGTTTTCTGTTTTTTCATTGAAGACTAAGGAGTTTTAACATTTCACAAATCACAGACACTTTGGCCTGGGGTGGGGTTGGGGGACAGTCTGGAGGTCCAGCTATCAAAATAACCATACTTTCTTGATAGTTTTCTTAAAATTGAGTGCCAAGGGCTCAGGAAAAAAAAAAAAATCATTGGTAAATCTCGGTAAATGGGAACCCCGTCCAGATACAGAACTCTCCACCAAAACCAATTTTTTTAAATTTTTTTTTTTTTTTAAAGATTTTTATTTATTGATTTGACAGACAGAGATCACAAGTAGACAGAGAGGCAGGCAGAGAGAGAGAGGGAAGCAGGCTCCCCGCTGAGCAGAGAGCCCGATGCGGGACTCGATCCCAGGACCCTGAGATCATGACCTGAGCCGAAGGCAGCGGCTTAACCCACTGAGCCACCCAGGCGCCCCTCCACCAAAACCAATTTAAGGGCTCTGGTGCCAGTGGTTTCAACCAAAGGCTGAGAGAAAAGGCACCCAAGGATGGCTAGGCTGCACTGGTCCCCTGGGGACCCACTTTCTTTGCCCTCCTCACCTGTGCCAAATGGCGGGGATCTGGAAGTCAACTGTTCAGATCCGGGACTGACAGATTCCAGACCACTTAACTTATTAGACAGCATTCCTGCGTTATTAACCAAGCAGAGCACGCGATCGAGGGTAACTCGGCTTTTCCACCAGACTGACAGAGCTCAGGTGGGCTTTCTGCAGTGGATAGCCGTCACTTGAAATTATTCCCCCAGGAAACTGACCGAAAGGGCCACCGAGGAAACAGGTGCAAATGCTTCGTCCTCTCAGAAGCAGAAGTCTTGTGGGTTTCAGTCCCGCCTCCCTTCCCTCCTCCGCAGCTCTGCAGCCGCAAGTCTTTACCCCGGTTCCTCACGTCGCCCCGCAAGCGCCGGTGCCCCAGGGACCATCTGGCCGCCCCTCCTGGTTACTCATCCTCCCTGCCCACTCTGCGGTCGCCTGTGCGTGGGAAGAGCCTGGGGGCGCTGGTCCCAGGTCCCATCGCGTCACCCGACTTGTGCCCACCTCGCTTGGGTGCCCCAAGCCCCACCGCCCCAGCGGTGAAAGGTGCGCAGCCCACTCGCCCGCGCCCCCGCGGCTGGTGTCCTTAAGACAGGGGTCCCCTGAAGTTGTGTGCTTAAGTTTGAACGTTTGCGGACAAAATCCGCGATTGTCGTCAGATTCTCAGAGGGACCGGGGTTCTGTAAAGAGTTGTGCCCACTCGGAGACGCTGACCTTGAACAAGAGAAACCAAATTCCCCAAATCCCGTGCTCTGGCGACCTCTTCAGAAAGGGGTCGACTCCCCCCAACCCCCGCCCATTCCACCCTCCACCCCACCTCCCGGCCCGGGGCTCCCTCCTCACTCTGTCCCAGTCCGGCCTGCCCCACCATTCACCCGCCTCGCGACCCCCAAATCAGCCCAGGTCTGTTCCGCTGGGCTGGAAGGTGGTGGCGGATCCACTCACCTGCTGAGGTCGCTCACGAAGCTGCCGCTCTTCTCATCCAGGAAGCGCTTCCAGCCGTCGGCCGTCTTCACCCAGCTCTGCCCGGGGGACCGCCAGTCCTGCCCGAGGAATGGCATGGCACCGGGGACGACGCGACGGACTCGGCGGACTGATGGACCGTACCGGCTGGACGGCCTCGGGGAACTGTCGCCCCAGGCGGGTGCTCCGGGGGCCGGGGCCGGCGAGGGCGCGGCTGCAGGGAAGCGGGTGGAGGGCTCGGGGCTGCGGAGCCGGGTCCTGTGCTCGCAGAGGGCGCGGCGCTGGGGAGGGTCGCAGGGCGCGCGGGGCGGGCGGGAGTGCTGCGCGGCCAGCGCGGCCGCAGTATTTATCCCGGGCCGCTGGCTCCGGCCCTTTGTTGCCGGAAGAGCCGCCTGCTCCTGGCCCGGCCCCCCCGCCCGAGCCCACGTGGCTTTGTTTATGGGCTCGGCTTGTTTTCCGAGGCGCCCGCGGCTCCCGCTCCTCTGGCGGTTGCACAACCACGCGCCGGTGGAAACTTGAAGCCGCGCTGCCAGGCCGGGGCTCCCGCCGCCGCTCCGCTCCAGGCCCCCCAGCGCCCGCTCCCCGCCCCCAGGGCGCAGCAGCTGCCGCCGCCGGGCGAGCCGAGCCCGGCTCTCGGGAAGCCGCGCCCCGTCCTCCCGCGGCTGCGGGGCTGGCGAGGTGCAGGAAGGAGGTCGGCGCGGCGTCTGGGTCACTCCTGGGCGGGGGTGGGGAGGAGGGGTTACCCCCTCCCCCCAGCCCCGAGCAGTCACATCGAGTCCCGCAATCACAACAGCCCTTAGGGAACGGGGTGGGGTGGCGGGTGGGGGAGACAGCACGGCGCGGCTGGACACAGGGCTGGGGGAGGGGGACGACAGCCTCCTGGCCTCAACCCAGCTCTGGGGCGGAAGCGGCAACTCCCCTCCCACACCCCCCCCTCCCCCGGTCAGGGGGAAGGGGACGTAGCCCCTACCCCACCCAGCCCCCAAACTGTCGTTAGCGGGTCCGCTGCCAGCCCGGGTCCGAGGGTGGCAAAGGAAGGAGAAGGACCGGGAGGCCAGGCGGCATCTTAGGCCCGCGGGGTGGGAGTGGAGAGCAGGGACAGTCCCCCACCCTACTCTCGGCGCCCTGAGCGCGCAGCGCCCACGTCGGGGGCGCCGGGCCGCCCACCGCGCCGTCGCGAGCACGTTCGAGGCGCCGGGGGCTGAGCTTTTGTTTGGAGGAACCTCTGCACCCTCCCCTTCTTCCCGCGGCGCGGCAACCTCGGGGCTGTTAATGTCTCTCAGGGAGCGACCAGGCCAGGAGTTTGTTTTGGCTCCGGTGAGCGTTCAGAGAGAGGGACGCAGAAAGCCCCTTCGCCCGACCGACGGGGACTAAAGAAGTGCGGCGAGCAGGCCCTGCCCGGGCGCAGGTGCCCAGACCCTCACAGACTAGCTCCTTAACCTAATCGTCTTAAACTGGGGCAGGCGGCCAGTGGGGGAGCTACGCGGTTTTCCAGATGAGGGCACAGAGGGCCGCATAGATGAGTTAAGCCAGTGACTTCCCCAGGATGGCTAGCTGCTTCACAGCCCTCAGTACAGTCTGAAGTTAGCCTGTTCAGTTTTACTTTTTGTTTGTAACAATCCGTCCCTCTCCATCCGTCTCTGCAGAATGTAAACCCCTTGAGAGCTGGTCGGTCTTGTTCAGCGGGCGGCCCAGCACCTTGCCAGGTCAAAACTAGACCTTCCATTGCTATTTGTTGTGTGTGTAGATGAATGGGAGGCCGTGGGAGGCTGCACCAGGATAGCTTCGTGCCCTTCCTGACTTCTAGCTGTGATGCTTCACAGTCTGATCTATTGAGCGATTAAATTGCACAAAGCAGTCGCTTCAGGTTAAAATCGCATGCTCAAGAATTTCTCCATATTCCTTCCTCGCAGCCATCTGCAAGCGTCTTCTGTTCCACAGACTCTGTGCAAACTTTCAGGCTTAGAAATTGTGCGTGCCCTGGGAGGGTGCATGTTGGGAGGGGGGAAGAGATGTTTTCATAAAGTCTATTTTCAAGTAGCCAGAGTCTTTTGATTCAGGTTTCCCACCATAAATAATTTATTAGTGTGGTGATAGTCAAGCTTGTAAAAACACTGCAGAAGGTCCTAAACAAATGATAAACTCTATGATCAGGCTAACAGATGGGACAATGTTGGGTCTGGCCTTTGTTGGAGAGAACTGCTTTCTGCAAGGGAGCATCATTAAGGGATGTGATTATTACGGATGCCTGTTAGTTACATGTTGGCAAGCTACATCACTCTAGATACCACAGAAGGCGAGATTTGAGTTCTCAGTCTGCTAGAACATCATACTCTTATCTCACCTGGATGAATGACTTAAAATCTGGAGGCTCAGTTTTTTTGAGCTTCAGAAGAAAGATAGAGCCTTAATGCTTCCCTTTCAGGATTATTTAGTGAGTGTTGTAAATGGGATTGGTGGTAATAGCTCTTTACTCCTCTTTGGTAATGTTACACACATGACCCATGGCCTCCTAGCGATCTGTACTTCTCTGATTTTTTTAAGACGATTATTTATTTATTTGAGAGAGCTCACAAGCAGGGGGAGGAGCAGAGAGGGAGAAGCAGACTCTCCTGCTGAGCAGGGACCCCAATGCGGGGCTTCATCCCGGGACCCTGGGATCATGACCTGAGAGCCGAAGGCAGATACTTAACTGACTGAGCCACCCAGCCGCCCTTAAACTTCTCTGATTCTTGATATTGGGCTTGACCACATGACTTGCTTTGGTCAGTGGGGGGCTGGTGGACGTGTTGTGAGCAGAGGATGTGTGTGTGTGCTTGTCTCGTTGGTCTTGCCCTCTTGTGTCTCTGCGAATGCCATGGCATGAATATACCATGGGTAGCCATTGCTCCAATCTTGGTTCCAGGATAGGACATATGGAGCTGACACCCCAGTTGCCCCACAGCTACTTTAGGAAAAAAAATCAGTGTTTATTAATGCCACTGAGACTGCTGTGGTCTTTTGTTACATAGCCAGTAGCTATGAAGAGTTGAGTGCCGGAAAATTTGTCAAAGTTTTTTTAACTTTTAAAATTCAAGCATAAGTAGGAAATCACTCCCCCTCCCCCACCCCTTGGCTAAGAACTAATCTCAGGAAGCCTCAGTTCTATCCTCTTTAAAAGGTCCCTCAGTTCTATCCTCTTTAAAAAAAAAAAAAAAAGTGTGGCTCTCCTCTCTTAACCCAGCCTTCTTCTGAAGTGTCAGTGACTGCTGTAGATTTCCTCCACCCCGAAAAATCTGACTTGACACTTCTTCAAACGCATGGTTTCTGCTGGGAAGCCTTGGCATGCTGAGCCCCTCAGGATAAAGAATGTGCTAGGCCATGTGTAGAATACCTTCCTATCAGCTCCTGGCCTGACTTGCAAAGTCTCTGTGAGTGGAGGCCTTATCATGACTGAGCCTTGAGAACCCCAAAGGCAAAGTGTCAGTGTCTTCGCTTTGGACTGAAGATCGAGAGGCAGAAGGATGCTCTAAGAATTTCACAAGGCACAGACTGTGGAGGACCAGCGTGGCCTTATGGTTGGAGCAGGACACACCATGTGAGCACCACGATGGGGAGTCTCTTAGCCTGGAAACTGACCCCCTGCCTCTCCCAACAGCTTCATGCAACAGACTGTCCACATGATATGCTGGGTATTTGATTTTTTTAAAATGTGTGTGCTTCTCCACTGTGGCCTGACAATCTCCTTGTGGGTAGGGCTGTGTCTCAGTGCTTAAGTCACGTGGTGCCTGTGACAGCTCTTGCTATGTGACTCGCAACCAATAAATAACCCCAAAAATGTGGTTGAACTACTCTGGGACGCTGTGATTCCCATGTCTTCATCTGTCGACATCTTATGACTCCTCAGGACTCCTTAGGGGAGGGAGGCTGAAGGGTGGGCAGCCCCAAGTCCTACCCTGCGAGGCTGAGTCCTCCTTTCCAGTTGGTGAGACACATAGAAGGTTAAAAGGTAGCATCTTAGGTAAAAAAAGTTTTGAGTGTTTAAAGGTTTGTTCCCCTCATGGCAGATGCTAGCGGTGCTAGAGACCCTGTGTCAGGCACTTTGCAAATGTAATCCTGTTTCATACTTCTCACAAAAACCCATAAGCTGGGTATCGTTATGCCCTATTTTGTAGACTAGGAAGCTGAGGCTCTGAAAATTTAGGTAGCCTGTTGAAGGTCAGGCAGCCAGTATGTGGTGAAACTCAAGCTGGTATCCAGGTCTCTCTCCAACCCTATCTGCTCCCAGGTTGGGCTCACATCATAGTTCTCCACTTAAATAGCTGTGTGACCTTGGACAAGTTACTTAACCTCTCTGTGTCACAGTTTCCTCATTTGTGAAATGGGAATAATGAGAGTGTCCACCTCAAAGGGTGTTGGGAGGATTTATTGAAATAATATATATAAAAGTGCCTATCAAGGGGCCAGCAGCAATGATAATGAATATTCTTACCTTTAGGCAATGATCATGAATATTCCTCCAACTTTGACTTGCTTATGTTCACGTCTACCCACCGAATTTTAAGTTTTGAGGGCATGGAGCATAGCTCACTTGGCTAATTTCCAGATGTGGGAAAAATAGCTTATGTTGGAGTAAATTATCCAACGAAATGATAGCTTGCCTATTATACGTTACTACTAACTGCACTTGACCTATGGAAATGGGCCTTATTCTGTTCAGGAGACTACATTTCCAAAGGTAAGCTCAACATAATTTCAGCCTGCCCACTGCCCCACAAGGCTGTTTAGAGAATTTGTTTGTAGAAATGATGGAAAACGTGATAAATACAAAGTACTCTGTTTTTTTTCTACCCCAAAATGACATTCGTTTATAGTTTTGGCTGAGAGACAGACTATTTCTCACTAAAATGCATTGGTATTTTGTTTGTTCATAGTTTCTCTTTCTGAAAGGGTATTTTTTTTTTTTAATACTTATCAGCAGTAGTTGTAAGTTAAAAATAACTTCAGCTTGTTGGGTGGGGCAGGGGTTGGGATCCCGCAAATCTGTCGGCTCACCCTGACCAGTGAGAGCGAATTTTATGAAGGGGGAGCCCGAGCAACTCAGGCTATTAAATTTGACCTGTCAGTGTTGTCACAGGACTGTGTGTTTAATGCCACAACAATTTGCATTTGACCTTACACCCTGTCTGTCTAGGGTGGGGCATCCTTGAAACAGTGTGAACTACGTCTGTTAGGTGTGTTTGAGTAGGAACTGTTGGCTGTGTGTTATTTTTGGGTCTCTGGCTGCCTTGAGTCCTGCCAACTAAATTAAAGTCGGTCAGACACATGTCACTGAAAATATTCTCATTACTTTAATGAGAATCACTTGGCATTCCTCAAATGTGGGCCTGGTTCTGTTTTTGAGAGACGGTCAAGGGCATTTTGCTATAATCCTCCTTCTTTCATAGCCCCGTTGTTCGATTTTAATGAAAATTCTTTTTTTCCCCCCTTTCCATAGTAGTAAATAGGATTTGGAGGCGAGGCTGCTCACTTTTATACAATATAGAGAAATGAATGAAACCACATTTTACATGAATAGCCCAGATTTCCAGTGTGTTTTTATAAAAACACATTTTAGAATGAGGATGTTAAATTTGTTATGGATGTCAAGCTTTAAATACAGTGTCAGTGCCAGAAATTGGTTAAAACCAACCTATCTATAAACTTTCAAATGGGATCTTGAACAGTTGAGTGACATGTTTTAGTTCTGAGATTTCTCATGTACAAAAGTAGCTTGGCCTGAACTCCATCTAGACATTGGGTCTTGTGGGTTACTTACTTACTTATTATCACTAGTGTTTATATAATTTTCCAAGGTAAATATTTTTATCCCCATCTTACAGATGAAGAAACTAAGGCTCAGATATGTTAAACGTTTATTCACAGGTCTGCCAAAAATCAGAGCAAACTTTTAGAGAGGTTACCTAATCCAGTTCCCTCCTTTCACCCTTGAGAAGGCTAAGTCCCAAAGAAGAGGAACTCACTTGAACCCAGAGCTAGTTGGTAGCAGGCCTGGGAATTAGGCACCATGAGACAAAATCAACGGGGTTGGAATGTTCCATTAATCTTGCTGGACTGACCAATGTCCCTGAGAAGTGTAAATTTTTTTTTTAAAGATTTTATTTATTTATTTGACGGACAGAGATCACAAGTAGGCAGAGGCAGGCAGAGAGAGAGAAGGGGAAGCAGGCTCCCGGCTGAGCAGAGAGCCCGATGTGGGGCTCGATCCCAGGACCCCAGGATCATGACGTGAGCTGAAGGCAGAGGCTTTAACCACTGAGCCACCCAGGCGCCCTGAAAAATGTAAATTTTGATGTGAAATTATTTACACATGCAAGTGATCAGATTTTATTAGGACTTGTCACCAGTGAGTTTGTTCGGGAGGGTACAAGAAAAACAACTTGACCCCCTAAAGAGGCTTCTCCTCCAAATTAACCAGGATCCTAGGGAAAGAGCAGAGTGGAAAAATCAGGCATTTTGTAAGGTTCTTACCTGACCGAGGGATTGAAAGCAGATCTGTGGTTTGTTACATTTTGACAGATTGTCGCAATCACTGCATGTTTTGACTCGTCTACGCTGGTGACTGGAGAAGTGGTTCGTGAGTCATATGGAGTGTGTTTCCTCCTATGAGTTAAATACTGAATTGTCAAATCCTGGAGAAGTCACTTAACCTGTTCAGTGTTCGGTTTTCCATTGATAGACACACCTGCTGTAGAGATGGTTGTAGGAGTCTCTGGGCATCATTGATTGAAGGGTTATCATTAACCCCGATTGCAAATTTTCTTTGGGGAAATAGGAAAACACAAGTCTCTCCTGTCTTTCTTGGGTGGCTGCCTGCCATACCCATCATTTTCTCACAGAGAGCAAAAGTCTATGGATGTGTTCTGCTCACTACTATAGGCCTGATGGCTGCCACGTATCAAAGAATCAAGGTGTCAAGGAGGTCTCAGTGTACATGGAACTGAATTTCTAAGTTGTGGTCCAGAAAATGAAAACCATTTTACCAGCCTGTCTCATATGATTCAATAAAAATAAAAGGAGCCCGTGAGTTTTTTTTTTTTTTTTAACAACAGTACATTCATTTCAGGAAGAAGAATGTAATTTAAAAATAAGTACAGAATGTTCATCTCCTTTCCCATTCTGACTACAGCCTCAGAAATCCAGTCCCTTAAGGGACATAATATTTTCAACCAGGGTTTACTGTTGATAGTAATTTAAGAAATAATTTAGTCCTTTAAACATCTGCTTTGCTAAAAATGGTATTGTATAAAAGCTTTTGTTAAGTGTCTTCAAATTGTGATTTATTAAAGAGATGGGGCATAAATTAGATTTTTTCTCCTCTGTCAACTAATTGAAAGGAGGGGTTATCTTTAGTTCTGGTTTTGATCATTTTACAGACTATAAAATTTTTATTATAGAATATCATTCATTCCTTGTCTCAACAGAGTACTTCATGCCTTTGCTATGTTCCTGGTTCCTTTGCTATGTTCCTTAGAACATTTACTCTCAGGGAGTGTCTAGGGTAGAGAGAAAGAGAGAGAGAGACATACAAATATGTATTCCTAAAATTATGTGGCATCTGCTGTAATAAGGATTTGCATGGGGTTTTCTGGGACACCCGCAAGGATAAATCATGTGACCCAACCTAGAACCGTCAGGTAAGGCTGCTAGGAGTTGCTCCTGAGCTCGGTCCTACAGGATGAGTAGGAAGTGATGAAGCAAATGGAAAGAAAGTTGAGAATGGGGTGGGCATTCAGATAAAGAAGACAACAGGAGCAGTGGTGGGGTGGGGTGGGGAGGGTTGAAGGCCTGGGGGGTCTTGAAGGACAGAGTGTGATGAGGCGAGCTGGGGATGGCGGGGTGGGTGGGGTAGGTTGCAGAGGACTCCATGTGGTCTGGGAGATAGCTGGGGCTTTATCTCAAGTGGTGGGAGTTGCAGAGCGCTGTAAACAGGGGAATGACTCAGGTAGGTTGTGAGGTTGTGCTGTAATAGATATCCCTTGGTGGGAGGGTGGAGAGACAGATGGGAGAAGTACGTTGCATGGACAAGAGACAGGTCAGGAGGATGTCACTGCTTCTGGGAGGCAGCTGATGAGCACCAGAGCCAGGAGGGTGGTAGCTGGGATGGTGAGGAGGGGATAAACTTGAGACTCCTGTAGGGGGCAAACACCCAGGACTTGGTGATTGAGTCCATGCAAGTGATGAAGAAAGGGCAGTGCCAAGGAGGGCTTTCCAGATTCCTTTCCTTTCCTTCTTTCCTCCCTTCCTTCCTTTCTCTCTCTCTCTCTCTCTCTCTCTCGATTTCTTTCTTTCTTTTCCTTCCTCCCTCCCTCCCTCCCTCCCTCTCTTCCTCTCTTTCTTCCCTCCCTCCCTTCCGTTCTTTCTTTCTTTCTCCCTTCCTCCCTCCCTCCGTCTCTCCCTCCTCCCGCTCTCCCTCCCTCCCTTCCTTCCTTCTTCCCTTCCTTCCTCTTTCTCTTTTTCTTTCTTTCCTCTATGCCCAGTGTGGGGCTTGAACTCATGACCTCATCAAGTGTCAGATTCTACTTCAGGTGGAAGAAGAAACAAATGGTTGGGTGGAAGGCTGAGGACTGAGTCTCAAGGTTCTGAGTGAGACCTCACTTTCACTGGTTTCAGGGCCACCAACAGGAGGAATTCTGTTTCCTCTGCCCTGGGAAGATTGCCTGTGTTGAGGCAATTCTTTCTAATTGCCCGGGCCTGCCTAGGGAAGAGGCAGGACCTGCAGGAACATTTAGAACAACATTCAAAGGGGATCTTCTCTTTCTGTCCTCCAATCTCTGATCCATCTCGAAATTCCTTAAAAAATGTTATGTATATATATAATGCTCTTCTCACTATAAATAAGTTATAACAAACTTTCTTTTAAACAAAGAAGCAGAGGTGCCTGAGAAGGAGGGATGCCTGGGTAATTCAGTGGGTTAAAAGCCTCTGCCTTTGGCTCAGATCATGATCCCGGGGTCCTGGGATCGAGCCCCACATTGGGCTCTCTGCTCGGCGGGGAGCCTGCTTCCTCCTCTCTCTCTCTGCCTGCGTCTCTGCCTGCTTGTGATCTCTGTCTGTCAAATAAATAAAATCTTAAAAAAAAATAAAGAAGCAAAGAATGAAATTGCCTAACACCAGCAAGTAAAAGGGAGGGGGGTGAAAATGTGTTTTACGTATATATTTTTATGTATATATTTTTACCATCTAGTTTGTACTGCCTGCTAGCCCCCTGATTTCGGGTGGAGAGGGGGGATGCCTCACGTATCTTGGTGGGAGGTAGTGCTGACTTCCAAATTCAGGATCTGAAGGGACTGGATCTTCTCTGTCCCTGCTGTTTTCTGGTCAGGGGCAGGCACTCTCCTGCAGAAGTGATGGAAGCAGGTTTGGTGGTTCCTGGTGGGAGAGTATTCCTGGCCAGCGTCGTTGGAGGGACGCTGACCCCGGTCGGCCCCTGCTGCAGCAGCTTTGCCATGATCCTTGCTGTCTGGTCCTCTGGAGTTCTCAGTTCTTGCCTCAGTTTCCCATGCCTGTTTCTTCAGCCTCTTGCTGATGCTGTGGACCCCGATAGTCTTCCAGTAAAATCTTTGTGCTTAGAAGAGCCGGGGTCAGTGTCTGTTGCTTGCTACCAGTACTGTCACAGTGTGGAGACTCCATGTGGGAGAGGCATTCGGAGCACGCACGCACACACTGTCTCTTCTGCCCATCACCCCTCCCAGCCCCTGTGGTCTCACGTCCTTAAGTGCACACTCGGGCTAACCACTGAAAGAGACCAGAGAGGATGACTTGTAAGTATTAGGACTTACCTAAAGAAATCATCTGCTGAGGAGACTGGACTCAAGCCCAGACAGGGGATTTGGCTTGCACAAAATGGGCAGATTTAGAAATATGGAGACAGAGAAGAATGTTGAGCTATCCCTGTGTGAAAGTAAAAGCTGAGGAGCTGAAAAGCCCAGAGCTAGAGATTTTTCTTATAAACCTGTGGTATGAACCTCATCAGGAGAGCAAGGCTGAACCCCGAGAAAGTTCATCTGGTGATATCTTATAAATTCCCCTAAGGTACACATTCTGTTACAAACATTTTTTAAAATTGATGCTTTCGGTGTCGAATTTAGCTTGAAGGCAGGAGGAAGGAGGAACATTTATTGAATACTTGTTGTGTGCCTTTGTCTACATTAGCTTATTTAATTCACCCCCCAAACCCTACAAGGTAGGTATAATACCCTTATTTTATTCACAAGGAACCTGCACAGTTAGAAATCACAAGCTCCCAAGTGGCAGAGCTGGGATTTCAATCCAGGGCTTTTAATTCTAAAGCTTGTCCTCTTTTCATGAGCTGATTCTGCCTTCCAAAGTTGACGCGAGGGCAAGAGGGAGAATAAGGACAGAGAAAGCCGACTTTTAGACCTTGGAAAGAAAATCCTTCTTTCGTGAAAGTGAGACTCAGGACCGGAAACATGGCCAACTGGTTTTTGTCATCGCTGCCATTGTGTAGTTTGGAGGGACTTCGATTGTCTTGGTACCCTACCTCTAAATAACCAAGGAACTTACCTTTATGACAAAAGAAGTATAGCACTGGGTGCTTGCTGGCAAAGTGAGCTGATGTGACTGTGTAACCCATCACTCAGAAGCTTGCCAGGACTGTCGAATGACCTTCTAAAGGCTGCTGGGGAATACTGTTCTCAAAGCTCAGGGCTCCCATCTTACAGAACGCAGTAAATATAGTGTTTCCCCCATGCCCGGAGGGGGGAAGTGGGAGTAGCCCCATCTCATTTTTAATCTATTTTACCTGACAAGCCCCACCTAGAGCACTTTGGCTTCCCATCCCTGAAATCTTGCGTTGGTGGGCTTGCAGATTCCGGTTTCCATCAGAGAGCACAGACACGGTTCCGTTCAAGTTGAAGCTCTAACTATCCTTAGCCCATTTGAGTCTCCTGACATGCAGCCAACAACAGACAGAAGGTTAATGTATTGACTGGAGGGACTGATCCTAATTATCAAGGGAAATAGGTTACCACTACCCAACGAAGGCAAGAGAAACCATATCCAGAGCCCAGAAGGCTCTCTGGGTCACTTCTTAGCACTGCCATATGCAGTAATAACGGTTAGTGGAAACCCATGGTAATCCAATCAGTACGGGGTCACTAAAGGCTGATTGCCAGGAACTGAAGAGTTGACATATCCTATCGGGTACCAAAATTCCAACCAGTGGAGATGCTGAGAGAGAAGGGGGAATGGTGGTGGTGGAGGGATTGCCAGCTTTTTTTTTTTTTTTTAAGATTTTATTTATTTGACAGAGATTGCAAGTAGGCAGAGAGGCAGGCAGAAGCGGAGTGGGGGGGAGGAGTGGGGGGGAGGGGTGGGGGGGTGGGAAGCAGGCTCCCTGCTGAGCAGAGAGCCCTATGCGGGGCTTGATTCCAGGACCCTGGGATCATGACCTGAGCTGAAGGCAGCTGCTCTGCCCTGATTTCAGCTCTGACTGGACTCTGAAAATCACTTGCCTCCTCTTGCCCCCAGGACCCAGAGGTAGTAGCAACTTCCTACTGCCTTCCCCTCTTGTAGGCTCTCTCAACTCCTCCCACACCTCTGCAACTGATCCCTTCATTAAAACCTCTGAAGTTAAACCATTTGAGCAGAGTTTGGTAACCTGCTGGGCCCCTGTGTGAAACAAATTGGGAACTGATTTCATTTTGCTGAAGCATAAAATGATCATTTTATTCATTTTATTGATGCGTTCTTCATTTTCCCAGAGGCTGTGTAGTGGTGTTTCTTGAAAAAGCAAGGATTCCTACAATATTTAAATCAGTTTGATCTACAAATGTTTGATTTACGTACAACCTTCCAGGAAGAAGGCAAGCCAGAAATAATATGAAATAAGGGGGGGGGCTATTTTAAAAGTCTCTTTTACCTAAGAAAGTTAGGAAAATAGACTTTTCTCCTAGCATTACTTATGGCAAATAACATCATTTTTTTTTGTTAAATGAGAAAGTTTTTGCCTGTCATCAAGTTATAATCCTCTGGGATATGCAGTAATCATATTTATTCCATCATTTATTCCTTCTTCAAGCTTTTATTTTGTACTTAGACAAAGTCCTACCACTGGAGAAACAAAGATGAATGGGGCATGGCCCTTGCTCCCTAGACATAGGCTAATTGCAGGCAGAGAGCCATGGGTAAATCCATTTCAGTCTTTGCTTTTGAGTGTCTCCATAAGTAAAAAACAAAACAACAACAACAACAAAAAACCAAAAACAACAACAAAAAAACCACTCCCCAAAACAAAAAACAAACTTTCATTCATTCAACAAGTTTGTTTTTTTGTGTGTGTGATTTTTAAAATTTTTTTTTTATTTTTTTATTTTCAGCATAACAGTATTCATTGTTTTTGTACCACACCCAGTGCTTGCAATGTGCCAGTGCTAGGTTCAGGAGGTATAAGACTGAAAGGAAAAATGCAGAAAACAAAGTCTCCAAAATACATGAAACAAAACAAAAACAAAGCAAAAAAGAGAAAACCCAATAAATAAATAAAACTGCCCAAAGAACCAGCACTCCAAAACACATACTCAGAGGGTCTCCGGCAGTCATAGCACTTACAGTTTAGGGAGCTAGTGCAGAGCTGGTATGAGGAATAAATGACATGTTCATGGAGCAGCAGGCATGTAGTAGATGCTTAATGAATGCTAGAAATTATGAGCATCTACTGGGGAGACAGACCCATTGCGCTGAAATGGATGTGTAGGATATCTGTGCAAAAGAGTAGAGGAGCATAGAGGAGGAAGGAACTTACTCTGTTATGGCGAAGTCATGGAGGGTTCTAGAGGAGAGGTGGCAGCTGAAGGACAAATCTCATTTCACCATAGAAAGGAAAGAGAGGATGACATTCAGGCAGAGGGCGAAGCTGTGCAGGAGTGAGAGAACCCGGGGTGTTTGGGAAAAGCTGTTGACTCAGTGTTGTTGGAGCAGAGGTTGCATAGAAGGAGACAGGAAATGAGTCTGGAAGGCAAGTCAGAGCCTGATTGTGAAGACCCTCATCTATGATATGGAGGGCAGAGAGCCCTTTGGAAGGAAGGTGAGCGTCTTGCGTAGTGCTCAACCCTACAGCGCTGGAGACATGCCGGAACGAGTGTGTCTGTCCTTGTGGGTGGGCACTCTGTGGTCTTGTGCTCTCAACAGTTTTGAACTCTGAAGCAGCATTAGGAGTCCCTCAAGCTGGGGAGCCCAGTGGATCCAGACAGCTGTTCCACGCTACATTCTCAAACGTGGAATAGCATCATGTGTTTAAAAGGCATCCCTCCTCAGCAAGACTTTTCCAGAGAAAGCACACAGATCAGATCATGTGTGACAAAAATCATTGTATTTGTGACGTAGCAAAAATATAAGATACAACACAAAGACCACCACTACAAGCTGCTGGGATTGGAAGGTGTCAGAGAATTGATGTCAAGTGCTCCCTTATTTTTCTTATCTATCTTCCAGAACCAAAGGGAAGACACAGGGGCCAAACAACAGATCAAGAGTCCATGAAATAACAATTTATTGAGCACATAGAGTGGACCATGTATAGTGCTAGCTGCTGTTGATTCAAAGATCAACAGCAAAATGAGGTCCCTGGTCTGGGAGGAGCTCACAGACTAGCGAAGGAGACAGTTGTGTCTTTACACCCAGTGTCTGCCTTGTATCAGGCAGGGTGTTGGTTTCCGTCTGCCATCCCGTAACGACCACGAGAAGCAAGTATAGTCATCCCCACTCTCAGCTGTGAGAACGAAAGTTTCTGGAAGCCGAGGTATTGGGCCGATGTTTCATAGCTGGGATATCACTAAGGATCCCTGCAGGAAACAGAGGAAACACTCAGGTGGGTAAGTGAGAACAGCTCATTAGACGGACAGTTTACAATGGTGTGCACAGGGAAACCAACAAGGGGTGGCGGAGCAGTGTGGGGACAGCGGTGGGGAGGAATATTCCCACGGTAAGACTGTGAAGAACAAGTGGAGGAAGCAGTTACAGGAACCTGGTTGGTTGTAGGAGAAGCTGCCAGAGAAGACCAGTGGCCTTTGATAAAAGATACGGTCAATCCCAAGACTTGGGACAAAGGAGTCAAAGGGGAGTAAGTACCTTGACCTCACTTTCTTCTTACCCTTCAATCTCCCATCCATTAATAAACCCAACCAGGAAGCTGAAGGGCAAGAATGCCACTGATGCAGCCTCCTGGGGCCCAGAGCAAGGCAGAGAAGGGCAGAATGTTGAGTCTGGAAAGGCGAATGGGAAATAGCCAACACAACTGGTGAGGCATAAAGAGGGGGTTGAACTCCCCACTTTTTCTGACTTTCTGGCTCACCTTCACAATTACCTGTCCGCAGGATTAAACAGCACAGGAAAGTGGGGTGGACATGTGTTTTTTTTTTTTTTTAAAGATTTTATTTATTTATTTGACAGAGAGAGGGGTCACAAGTAGGCAGAGAAGCAGGCAGAGAGAGAGAGAGAGGGAAGCAGGCTCCCTGCTGTGCAGATAGCCCGATGCGGGGCTCGATACCAGGACCCTGGGATCATGACCTGAGCCGAAGGCAGAGGCTTTAACCCACTGAGCCACCCAGGCGCCCCACATGTGTTGTTTTTAACGTCCATTGTCTCCCTTCTTTTGGTAACAGCATCCCTCCTTGATACTAACCACGTTTGTGTGTGTGGAGTTGACAGGGTGGGCACGTGGCCCAAGTGAAGCAGTTCTCCACAGAGCAGGGTTGGTGGCTTGGTGAAACCCACCCTGAATGTTCAAAATGTCACAACTTCCTGTGACTAGCACCACAGGTACACTCTCCACAATGGGGACAAGGGGGTTTCAGGCTACAGGGCGTGCTGGGGGAGCCACACCTTTAGCCAGCCTGTTTCCTCTTAGGAGATGCATTTGGGTTTGTGGTGATGGGATTCTGCCCATCCAGGGTGAGGTCCCATTGAAGCTCCTGATTTGCAAAAAGTGCCTTTGTTGAGGTAGTTCGTGTCAACCTTACATTGAGGTTCTTTTTTTTTTTTTTTTTTAAATTGTGTTATGTTTGGCACCATACAGTACATCAGTTTTTTTTTTTAATTTTATTTTTTATAAACATATATTTTTTTCCCCAGGGGTACAGGTCTGTGAATAGCCAGGTTTACACACTTCACCGCACTCACGATAGCACATACCCTCCCCAATGTCCATAATAACCCCACTCCCCTTCTTCCAACCCCCCTCCCCCCAGCAACCCTCAGTTTGTTTTGTGAGATTAAGAGTCACTTATGGTTTATCTCCCTCCCAATCCCATCTGGCTTCATTTACTCTTCTCCTATCCCCTTAACCCCCATGTTGCATCTCCTCTCCCTCATAACAGGGAGATCATATGATAGTTGTCTTTCTCCGATTGACTTATTTCGCTAAGCATGATACCCTCTAGTTCCATCCACGTCGTCGCAAATGGCAAGATTTCATTTCTTTTGATGGCTGCATAGTATTCCATTGTGTATATATACCACATCTTCTTTATCCATTCGTCTGTTGATGGACATCTAGGTTCTTTCCATAGTTTGGCTATTGTAGACATTGCTGCTATAAACATTCGGGTGCACGTGCCCCTTCGGATCACTACGTTTGTATCTTTAGGGTAAATACCCAGCAGTGCAATTGCTGGGTCATAGGGTAGTTCTATTTTCAACATTTTGAGGAACCTCCATGCTGTTTTCCAGAGTGGTTGCACCAGCTTGCATTCCCACCAACAGTGTAGGAGGGTTCCCCTTTCTCCGCATCCTCGCCAGCATCTGTCATTTCCTGACTTGTTAATTTTAGCCATTCTGACTGGTGTGAGGTGGTATCTCATTGTGGTTTTGATTTGTATTTCCCTGATGCCGAGTGATATGGAGCACTTTTTCATGTGTCTGTTGGCCATCTGGATGTCTTCTTTGCAGAAATGTCTGTTCATGTCTTCTGCCCATTTCTTGATTGGATTATTTGTTCTTTGGGTGTTGAGTTTGCTAAGTTCTTTATAGATTCTGGACACTAGCCCTTTATCTGATATGTCGTTTGCAAATATCTTCTCCCATTCTGTCAGTTGTCTTTTGGTTTTGTGAACTGTTTCCTTTGCTGTGCAAAAGCTTTTGATCTTGATAAAATCCCAATAGTTCATTTTTGCCCTTGCTTCCCTTGCCTTTGGCGATGTTCCTAGGAAGATGTTGCTGCGGCTGAGGTCGAAGAGGTTGCTGCCTGTGTTCTCCTCAAGGATTTTGATGGATTCCTTTCTCACATTGAGGTCCTTCATCCATTTTGAGTCTATTTTCGTGTGTGGTGTAAGGAAATGATCCAATTTCATTTTTCTGCATGTGGCTGTCCAATTTTCCCAACACCATTTATTGAAGAGGCTGTCTTTTTTCCATTGGACATTCTTTCCTGCTTTGTCGAAGATTAGTTGACCATAGAGTTGAGGGTCTATTTCTGGGCTCTCTATTCTGTTCCATTGATCTATGTGTCTGTTTTTGTGCCAGTACCATGCTGTCTTGATGATGACAGCTTTGTAGTAGAGCTTGAAGTCTGGAATTGTGATGCCACCAACTTTGGCTTTCTTTTTCAATATTCCTTTGGCTATTCACGGTCTTTTCTGGTTTCATATAAATTTTAGGATTATTTGTTCCATTTCTTTGAAAAAAATGGATGGTACTTTGATAGGAATTGCATTAAATGTGTAGATTGCTTTAGGTAGGATAGACATTTTCACAATATTTATTCTTCCAATCCAGGAGCATGGAACATCTTTCCATTTCTTTTTCCATTTCCATTTCCATTCCATTTCCATTTTATTGATTTGGGTCCTTTCTCTTTTCTTTTTGATAAGTCTGGCCAGGGGTTTATCAATCTTATTAATTCTTTCAAAGAACTGTGTCTTCCTCAATTTCTTTCATGAGTACTTTATAGTTTTCTGTGTATAGATTCTTAGTCTCTTTGGTTAGGTTTATTCCTAGGTATCTTATAGTTTTGGGTGCAATTGTAAATGGGATGGACTCCTTAATTTCTCTTTCTTCTGTCTTGTTGTTGGTGTAGAGAAATGCGACTGATTTCTGTGCACCGATTTTATATCCTGACACTTTACTGAATTCCTGTACCAGTTCTAGCAGTTTTGGAGTGGAGTCTTTTGGGTTTTCCACAGATAGTATCATATCATCTGCGAAGAGTGATAGTTTGACTTCTTCTTTGCCGATTTGGATGCCTTTAATTTCTTTTTGTTGTCTGATTGCTGAGGCTAGGACTTCTAGTACTATGTTGAATAGCAGTGGTGATAACGGACATCCCTGCCGTGTTCCTGACCTTAGCGGAAATGCTTTCAGTTTTTCTCCATTGAGAATGATATTTGCGATGGGTTTTTCATAGATGGCTTTGATAATATTGAGGTATGTGCCCTCTATCCCTACACTTTGAAGAGTTTTGATCAGGAAGGGATGCTGTACTTTTGTCAAATGCTTTTTCAGCATCTATGGAGAGTATCATATGGTTCTTGTTCTTTCTTTTATTAATGTGTTGTATCACATTGATTTGTGGATGTTGAACCAACCTTGCAGCCCTGGAATAAATCCCACTTGGTCGTGGTGAATAATCCTTTTACTGTACTGTTGAATCCTATTGGCTAGTATTTTGGTGAGAATTTTTGCTCTGTGTTCATCAAGGATGTTGGTCTGTAGTTCTCTTTTTTGATGGGATCCTTGTCTGGTTTTGGGATCAAGGTGATGCTGGCCTCATAAAATGAGTTCGGAAGTTTTCCTTCCATTTCTATTTTTTGGAACAGTTTCAGGAGAATAGGAATTAGTTCTTCCTTAAATGTTTGGTAGAATTCCCCCGGGAAGCCGTCTGGCCCTGGGCTTTTGTTTGTTTGGAGATTTCTGATGACTGTTTCAATCTCCTTACTGGTTATGGGTCTGTTCAGGCTTTCTATTTCTTCCTGGTTCAGTTGTGGTAGTTTATATGTCTCTAGGAATGCATCCATTTCTCCCAGATTGTCAAATTTGTTGGCATAGAGTTGCTCATAGTATGTTCTTATAATTGTCTGTATTTCTTTGGTGTTAGTTGTGATCTCTCCTCTTTCATTCATGATTTTATTGATTTGGGTCCTTTCTCTTTTCTTTTTGATAAGTCTGGCCAGGGGTTTATCAATCTTATTAATTCTTTCAAAGAACCAGCTCCTAGTTTCGTTGATTTGTTCTATTGTTTTTTTTGGTTTCTATTTCATTGATTTCTGCTCTGATCTTTATGATTTCTCTTCTCCTGCTGGGTTTAGGGTTTCTTTCTTGTTCTTTCTCCAGCTCCTTTAGGTGTAGGGTTAGGTTGTGTACCTGAGACCTTTCTTGTTTCTTGAGAAAGGCTTGTACCGCTATATATTTTCCTCTCAGGACTGCCTTTGTTGTGTCCCACAGATTTTGAACCATTGTATTTTCATTATCATTTGTTTCCATGAATTTTTTCAATTCTTCTTTAATTTCCTGGTTGACCCATTCATTCTTTAGAAGGATGCTGTTTAGTCGCCATGTATTTGGGTTCTTTCCAAATTTCCTCTTGTGATTGAGTTCTAGCTTCAGAGCATTGTGGTCTGAAAATATGCAGGGAATGATTCCAATCTTTTGATACCGGTTGAGACCTGATTTAGGACCGAGGATGTGATCTATTCTGGAGAATGTTCCATGGGCACTAGAGAAGAATGTGTATTCTGTTGCTTTGGGATGAAATGTTCTGAATATATCTGTGATATCCATCTGGTCCCGTGTGTCATTTAAGGCCTTTATTTCCTTGTTGATCTTTTGCTTGGATGATCTGTCCATTTCAGTGAGGGGAGTTTTAAAGTCCCCTACTATTATTGTATTATTGTTGATGTGTTTCTTTGATTTTGTTATTAATTGGTTTATATAGTTGGCTGCTCCCACGTTAGGGGCATAGATATTTAAAATTGTTAGATCTTCTTGTTGGACAGATCCTTTGAGTATGATATAGTGTCCTTCCTCATCTCTTATTATAGTCTTTGGCTTAAAATCTAATTGATCTGATCTAAGGATTGCCACTCCTGCTTTCTTCTGATGTCCATTAGCATGGTAAATTCTTTTCCACCCCCTCACTTTAAATCTGAAGGTGTCTTCGGGTTTAAAATGAGTTTCTTGTAGGCAACATATAGATGGGTTTTGTTTTTTTATCCATTCTGATACCCTGTGTCTTTTGATTGGGGCATTTAGCCCATTAACATTCAGGGTAACTATTGAGAGATATGAATTTAGTGCCATTGTATTGCCTGTAAGGTGACTGTTACTGTATATTGTTTCTGTTCCTTTCTGATCTACTAGTTTTAGGGTCTCTCTTTGCTTAGAGGACCCCTTTCAATATTTCCTGTAGAGCTGGTTTGGTGTTTGCAAATTCTTTCAGTTTTTGTTTGTCCTGGAAGCCTTTAATCTCTCCTTCTATTTTCAATGATAGCCTAGCTGGATATAGTATTCTTGGCTGCATGTTTTTCTCATTTAGTACTCTGAATATATCATGCCAGCTCTTTCTGGCCTGCCAGGTCTCTGTGGATAAGTCTGCTGCCAATCTAATATTTTTACCATTGTATGTTACAGACTTCTTTTCCCGGGCTGCTTTCAGGATTTTCTCTTTGTCACTAAGACTTGTAAATTTGACTATGAGGTGACGGGTTGTGGACCTATTCTTATTGATTTTGAGGGGGGTTCTCTGAACCTCCTGGATTTTGATGCTTGTTCCCTTTGCCATATTGGGGAAATTCTCTCCAATAATTCTCTCCAATATACCTTCTGCTCCCCTCTCTCTTTCTTCTTCTTCTGGAATCCCAATTATTCTAATGTTGTTTCGTCTTATGGTGTCACTTATCTCTCGAATTCTGCCCTCGTGGTCCAGTAGCTGTTTGTCCCTCTTTTGCTCAGCTTCTTTATTCTCTGTCATTTGGTCTTCTATATTGCTAATTCTTTCTTCTGCCTCATTTATCCTAGCAGTGAGAGCCTCCATTTTTGATTGCACCTCATTAATAGCTTTCTTTATTTCAACTTGATTAGATTTTAGTTCTTTTATTTCTCCAGAAAGGGCTTTTATATCTCCTGAGAGGGTTTCTCTAATATCTTCCATGCCTTTTTCGAGCCCGGCTAGAACCTTGAGAATCATCATTCTGAACTCTAGATCTGACATATTACCAATGTCTGTATTGATTAGGTCCCTAGCCTTTGGTACTGCCTCTTGTTCTTTTTTTTGTGGTGAATTTTTCCACCTTGTCATTTTGTCCAGATAAGAGTATATGAAGGAACAAGTAAAATACTAAAAGGGTGGCAACAACCCCAGGAAAATATGCTTTAGCCAAATCAGAAGAGATCCCAAATCGTGAGGGGGGGCGGGAAGGGGATATAAAGAGGTTCAGAAAGAAAAAAGAAAAAAAAAAAAGAAAAAAGAAACAAATAAAAAAAAGAAAACCAATAATGAAAAAATATAAAACGGAAAAAAATATATATATATTAGATAAACTAGTTAAAAAACGTTAAAAAAGAAAAGGGTAAAAGTTAAAAACAATTAGGAGAAGAAGAGAAAAAAAATTGAAAAAGAAAAAAAAATTAAATTAACTGCAAGGCTAAAGAATCATGGGGAGAAAGCCATGAGTTCCGTGCTTTGCTTTCTCCTCCTCTGGAATTCCGCTACTCTCCTTGGTATTGAAACTGCACTCCTTGGTAGGTGAACTTGGTCCTGGCTGGGTTTCTTGTTGATCTTCTGGGGGAGGGGCTTGTTGTAGTGACTCTCAAGTGTCTTTGCCCCAGGCGGAGTTGCACCGCCCTTACCAGGGGCCGGGCTGAGTAATCCGCTCTGGTTTGCTTTCGGGAGCTTTTGTTCCCTGAGCACTTTCCGTAGAGTCCGGAGGACGGGAATAAAGATGGCGGCCGCCCAGTCTCCGGCCCGGAGGAGCCGAGAGCCCGGGGCCCCACTCCTCAGTGCGCCCTCAGGGAACAGCGCCCAATTACTCCCGTCTGCCTGGCCTCCGGCCACGCTCCGAGCTCACCGAGCCTGCGACAGGTTCAAGGTAACCCCGAGCTGAGAGTCACTCCTCGGCTCCGTCTCTGTAGCCGGCTTCCCCGTTCTAATACCTGCAAGCTCTGCGACACTCAGACACCCCGATCCTTCTGTGACCCTGCGGGACCTGAGGCCACACTGGCCCCGCGTGGGCTTCACCCCAGTTAAGCCTCTGGAGCGATGTCCCTCAGCGGAACAGACTTTTAAAAGTCCTGATTTTGTGCGCCATTGCTCCGCCGCTTGCCGGGAGCCGGCCCCTCCCCCTGCGGTCAATCTTCCCGTCGCTTTGGATTCACTTCTCCGCCAGTCCTACCTTTCAGAAAGTGGTGATTTTCTGTTTCTAGAATTGCTGTTCTTCTTCTCTTCGATCTCCGGTTGGATTTGTAGGTGTTTGCAATCTTTAGATAAGCTATCTAGCTGATCTCCCGCAACCTGAAGTAGTCTCAGCCTGCTACTTCTCCGCCATCTTGACTCCTCCCCCATCATTAGTTTTTGATGTAGTGTTCCATGATCCATTGTTTATGTACAACACCCAATGCTCCATGCAATCCGTGCCCACCTTATTACCCATCACCGGGCTCACCCATCCCCTCACTCCCCTCCCCTCTAAAACCCTCAGTTTGTTTTCAGAGTCCACAGTCTCTCATGGTTCATCTCCCCCTCCGATTTCCCCCCAATTCACTTTTCCTTTCCTTCTCCTAATGTCCTCCATGTTATTCCTTATGCTCCACATGTAAGTGAAACCATATGATAATTGACTCTCTCTGCTTGACTTATTTCACTCAGCATAATCTCCTCCGGTCCTGCCTATGTTGATACAAAAGTTGGGTATTCATCCTTTCTGATGGGGGCGTAATATTCCATTGTATGTATGGACCATATCTTCTTTATCCATTTGTCTGTTAAAGGGCATCTCGGGCCTTTCCACAGTTTGGTGACTGTGGCCTTGCTGCTATGAACATTGTGGGTGCATGTGGCCCTTCTTTTCACTACATCTGTATCTTTGGGGTAAATACTCAGCAGTGCAATTGTTGGGCCATAGGGTAGCTCTATTTTTAATTTTTTGAGGAATCTCCACACTGTTTTCCGAAGTGGCTGCACCAGTTTGCATTCCCACCAACAGTGTAAGAGGGTTCCCCTTTCTCCACAACCTCTCCGACATTTGTTGCTTCCTACCTTGTTAATCTTGGCCATTCTAACTGGGGTAAGGTGGTATCTCAATGAGGTTTTGATTTGAATTTCCCTGATGGCCAATGATTATGAACGTTTTTTCATGTGTCTCCTAGCCATTTGTATGACATTGAGGTTCTGGGAACAATTTCTTACTGGGCCACGAACACCATCTTGTTATATAGTTATCTATCTCTCAATCATCTCACATAAATATAACTTGTTATGTAATGCCAGGTATCACAATGGGCATTAAAATTATAGCCATGAAATGATGACCAACGTGAAGGCTTCTGTAGCCTTTCTAGAAGGTCTGGGAGGGGCTGAGTGCAACCCTAGCCAATCATCATCTTGGATATAGTGAGGCATTCAGGGCATATGACCCAAACAGAGTGAATTGCAGGACCCGTGTTATGGTGCTAGGAAGTCTCTTTTCTGTCTGGGTTGCAGAGAGGGTGGGACATGCTGGCAGCCTTCTTGTTTCCATCAGAGAAGCTGGAGAGAACAGAGTTAACATAGAGTATGGCTGGCTGAGGATACAGACTTGAGTGACCAACTAATCCCAGACTGTCCTGTGGTTAAAACTTAAAGTCCCACATCGTAGGAGCCCCCTCAGCCCTGGGCAGACTGAGACAGTCTCTACCTCAGGGACAGAGCGAGGTATGTCCTGGTGACATCATTGGAGCCCCAAGTCCCAGCCCTGCTTCTGGACTTTCACTGGCTTCTTTCTTTTGCAACCAGATGGGTCCCGACTGAGTCAGAAATGGGCAGCTTCTGGGATAGGAGCATGTGGGTCATTTAGACCAAATCATTAAAGTCTTCCAGTACTCCTTGATTTCCCCATCTTTAAGATGAGTGGCTGGATGACTTTTATGTCCTCTCCCAGCCCCATAAAATTGATGCCTCTGTGTCAGCCCAGTCTTGCAAACCCCCACCCCTTCCACCTCTTAACATTAAAACAAAACAAAACAAACCTGCTGTGCTGAGCGTTCCAAGATCCAAGCAGTTTGCTCGAGCCGATGTTATCATCCCTTGGCAGTTTTACCTAGATGAAAGTGAGGACTATTAGAATATCTCCTTGCAACTTTTATGTGGGAAGAGGGCTGGAACACTAGGCATGAAATGGTATTTATTTTGCTTGTGATATGAAACAGCTGGAGAGTCTTCATGAATCAGGTACGTTGCTCTTCGGCAGGGACAAATCTTGGGCAAGCTTCTGCAGGCGACCTGAGGCAGAATGTGTTCTAAAGATTTTATTTATTCATTGGACAGACAGAGATCACAAGTAGGCAGAGAGGCAGGCAGAGAGAGAGGGGGAGGCAGGCTCCCTGCTGAGCAGAGAGCCCGATGCAGGGCTTGATCCCAGGACCCTGGGATCGTGACCCGAGCTGAAGGCAGAGGTTTAACCCACTGAGCCACCCAGGCGCCCCCAGAATGTGTTCTAAACCACAGCTCTCCTTGTCTGGGAGGCAGGATTCCTGGGTCCCAGAGCAAGCACTTCATTACTTAGTGGTTAAGAGTTGATGATACATTTTAATATATATTAACGTATGTATTCCCTTCACCTGTAGCATGATTCCCTAGGTACTGGGTTTTATTTGACTAATTTCCACTAATTCTTCAGGCCTTTTATTAAATGTTGCTATGGAGCTTTTACTGGCATGCCTTCGAACAGCTTGGTTACCGTAGTAATCATGGTGAAGCAGGATAGATGTTGGCTGTCAAGCACACCATCTCATCCCCCCCCGCCCCCCTGCCTTTCTGCAACAGCTCCTCCTTCACTTTTGGGGCAAACTCCCCCTTTCCTGTGTGGTTCCAGTGGGGCTGTTAATCACATGACCACTTACCTCCCTATGTGGGTTGCCAGGTAACCATCCTGAGCCAATCACAGTCCCCATCCCCTATCCCTTATCCTGCATGGTGATTTGTCCATAGACAGGCATTAGGCGTGTGACCTAAGTGGAGACAATGAGAGTCTTCCTGGAATTGACTTAGGGGAATCTGGAGAGAGGGAGGGTCCTTGCGGTGGGTCTGCTAAATCAGAAATGTGTGCACCTAGGGATACCAGAGGGTGTCTTAGCAGCACTGAGAAAAATGATGGGCATTAAAAGGGAAAGAAGTCAGGGCGCAAAGGGAACAGTGATGAATGGAATAGGAAAGGGAGCCCTCTTTAAAGAGATCCTCCAGACATCATGAAACAGACCCTTTTCAAGCGTACAGTTCAGTGGTTCTTGGTGTAGTCATAGGTTGGTGCAACCATCACTACTATCTAGTTCCAGAACATTTGCATCACCCCAGAAGGAAACTCTGTCACCTTTAGCAGTCACTCCCAAGTACGTCCCCCCGTCCCCGGTGCCTGGAGACCACTCATCTCCTTTCTGTCTCTATGGATTTGCCAATTCTGGAGATTTCATCTGAATAGAATCATACCGTCTGTGGTCTTTTGTGTCTGCTTTCTTTCACTCAGTGTAATTTTTCAAGGTCCATGCATGTGGCAGCATGTGTCTGTGTGTCAGTTCTCTTTATAGCTGAATAATATTCCCTTGCATGCACATACCACATTTTGTTTCTTCAGTGTCTGTTGCTATGCATTTGGCCTGTTTGGGCTGTCATGAATTATGCTGCTATGAATTTTCCCCAGAATCTCACACAATTGTAATAAATTATTTCCATGACAATTTGTTAATGTCTGTCTTTCCCATCAGACTATTATGTATGAGCGCAGAACAGCTTACATAGTGCCTAATGGTTAGTAGGTGTTCAGTGGTTATGTAATAAGGGGAAGAACATAAGAGTATGATCCCCATTTTACAGACAGGGAAACTGAGGGTTAAGGAGATTAACTTGTCTAAGTCATGCAACTAGTGTGTCCATCACAGTTCTTCACTATAAACAACAGAAACCAACTCCAGCTGATCGAAGAAAAGGACCTTATGGAAAGCCTGTTGGGGAGTGCACAGGATCACCAGGAAGACCCAGGCTTACAAAATGAGCTGGAACAAGGGAAGCAAGATGGCGGTCATGGCCAAGGCCAAAATGATGCCTGAGGAGCAGCCTAGTGAGGACATGGCTGACCTCCCCATGTTCCCCCCCGGAGCAGAGGACATTACCAGCACGACACTGCTACCGTCACTGGCTCTGGATACTAGACATTGCTGCTACGGCGACCGGCCTCACCAGAAGGCCTTTTCTACTGTCCCTACTTCTTTGCAGCACCAGCTTCTGACGGAAACCCCTGGGTCCATCTGATCGGCTGTGACTTACCGCAAGGAAAGCTGGGAAAATGAATGTCTGGTCTTCTCCGCTTTTATACTTTAGGTGAGATCTGCCTTACCCCAGGACTCCTAGTGGGGGAGTCTCTGGAACAGGAAGATTTAGTGTTGGGTAGAAAAAAATAACTTTAGTAATAGGCGGAGAGCCAGATATCTCCAAATTGAATAGACTGTAGTTGTTTGATAGCTTCTGACAAGATGCCCAGTCCCCTGAACCTTTGAGTCAGTGAAACCCTTACTTTTACCGTGTTGTTTGCCATCCAGTCCCCACTCTCCAAATGTCAGGTGTCAAAACTATGACAGGTCATCATGTACTGAGGGAGGCCTGTTAATTTCTTATCTGTCCCCCACCTTTTATTTTAAAAAGCAAATCCCGGGTGCCTGGGTCATTCAGTCGTTAAGCGTCTGCCTTTGGCTCAGGTCATGATCTCAGGGTCCTGGGATGGAGCCCCGCCTCAGGCTCCCTGCTCGGCAGGAGGCCTGCTTCTCCCTCTCCCACTCTCCCCTGCTTGTGTTCCCTCTCTCTCTGTCAAATAAATAAAATCTTAAAAAAATAAAAAATAAAAAGCAACTCCTGCCAGAGCACAGTAACTTTTTAAGTGTAAGCAGAGCTGAGTGCCTAAAATAAAGCAAAACCAAACAATACCATACCAAACCAAACCAAAAATACCTAGAAAAACACGAGGACCTCAGCCTCTGATCTTGTCATGCACATGTGATTGGGAAGTTTTCCTGACGGCTGTACCTCTGTGCCACCCTCTGTACCAAAATGGACTGTATTGAGAAACACGTGGCTTTTTCCTTGTCACTGTCCCCAGGACTTGTCATGCATGATCCACCTGTGGCATTTCTTCAACATCCCCTCAAGGCACACTGGCCCTAGACCTTCCATCTTGGGGCCCATGGAAACAGACCGGTGGCACCCTCTGAGAGGTCCCATTCTGAATTAAGTAGTCTTTGAGGAGATCTGGGTAAAAAATGCACCCGCTCTCCTTTGCCCCCCCGGGACGCATAGATAACAAAGCCACACAATCATTCACAACCACTAAGGGGGTGCTAACCTCTCTGTATTTAAGCCAAGAGACCTCAGGTTTGCTGGAACATAGCGGGTGGACATTCCAGACAACAAGGCTGTCTCTCCCTGTTACCTTGGGCTTTCCAACTGGTGGCAGGGGTGGGAGGTGGGGGTAGATCTTAGAGAGAATCTGGTTCTCCCCTGACTATTTTATAGAAATTGGGGCCTGGAGAGGTAAAGCACTTGCTCCAGCTGACATAGCTCACAAGTGACGGGGCCAAAGGAGAGCTTTGGTTCTCCATCTCCAGATGGAGATTCTCTTATCTCCAGATGGAAGTTCTCTTATCTCCAGAACAGACATATCAAAGTAATAAAATGTTTGTCAATCACAAGCGTGTTATGACAACAAAGAAGAAAATAGATATGGAAGTAGTATTAGACGCATATTAGGTAAATTTAGCAGACCCCGAGCAAGTGTAATCTCTCTGCACCTCTATCTTCTCACCTGTGCAATGGGAATAATCTTATTGGTACTGGGTTACCAGGTTGTGGGAGGATGAGCCAAGTGAAAACGTGTAAATTGCTCAGGGTAACATTTGGCACATTGTGTGTGCTAAGTGAATGCTAGTTATAAATATTGGTTTCTTGAATCTGTCACCCAAAGGAAGCTTCAATTAGGTCCTGCTCCTTGACCGATAAATTAAAAAGTTAATTATGTGGCTAATTGCTCCCCTCCAAATTTTCCTGTGAAAATCTATCCAAAAGCTAAGTTCTCACTGTCCTGTTTTAATGAGCCCCAGAGACAGTGGCAAAGGCTGATATAGAAATTGAGGAACACGGCTGTGCCGTCTTTCTGTATGTGCAGCCGCTGGGCACCGTCCCGAAGGGTGATTTTGCTTCAAATCCTGGCTCTCTCAGTTGCTGGCTAGGTGTCCATAGGCCAACCTTTTCCTTTCTTTGGCCATCCGTTTCCTCAACTGCAAAAAGAGGGAGTGAAAAGGCTCTTCTCAGTTCTAGATGTCTCTGTCAAATGTGTAGTTTCTGATCTATAAATTGGGGACAATAACAATATTTCTTTCCAGGGTTGTTGTGAGGATTAAATTAGATAGTGCATAGTGTCTGGTGTCTTATGAGCTCCTAGTAAGGATCAGCTATAATATTAACAGCCATTGGAAGGTGTTTGTTTCTAAAGCTAACCGGTCTTAGCTTCTTTCCATGGTCTTGGTCTTTTCCTTTGAAGCCAACTACAAAGTTTTGGGTGACTGAGAGTTCTGGTTGGTTGAAGGCTGGTTAATCAAGAGTTGGTTCCCCTCCTGTTTTGTAGCTCATGCGTATTGGTGGACAGAATTCGCAAGGGACCTGCTAGACATCAGATGGTACTTGTCTCGGGCACGTTTGTTCTGGGGAAGGAAAGTGACGTGCGTTGCCATTCAGTGGTCACTGCTCTGAAACCATCAAGGCAAGTTGGACTTTGGGAGATCCAGGTTGGATAATCTTTTACCAGAAGTGGAAGCAACTTTTTCAGAAAATGAAAAAAAAAATCTACTATCACTTTTTTGTCTGAATGCATCAGAGAATGTATTTTTCTTGGAGATAAATCAAAAAGAGGCAACTGCCCCATCCACACAAAAGTAATAAAAAGTAATAAAATCTCCTGTGAACAGTCACTTCTTAGTAACCTGGACCCAGAAGATGTGGGTTAAAAGTCAAGGGTAGAATGATAGTAGATGCATCACATAAGAACACAGAGAACTGGTAATGGATTTATGACATGTTTATGATACCATGTTTATGAGACTGAATATTTGCTTTTTAAAGAGCCTCCTTCCCACAGCTTTGCAAGGAAAGGCAGCTCGAAGGAATGTTTCTCCTTGGCGTCCTAGAGAGTGATGGAGGGAAAGAGCAAGGAGGAAGCAGAGGGGCTGTTTATCTGGTGATGGAAGAGATAGTGAGCAAATGACCTATGTCCTAGCCCCTTTGCATAGAAAGTCAACTCAAGGGTCTTAGTTAGATTCTGGGCTAGTGGTCCTTCTGGAAGGGAGGTGTTATAGTGAGTCCTGCCTCTAGGTAGCTCTTGGGTTCCACGCCATGGAGTCCTTGGCACACTGATAATGGACCCATTTATATCCCACGGCTCTCAGTTCTCCTTCTACTGCCCATGGTCCACTCTGTAACCTCCCTGCCCACCTCACCATCCACCCAATCCCCTAAGAGCACCATCTTCTAGGCTTTCCTTCAACATATTCTCTGCCCTCACCATCCTCCCACTTATCAAGCCCATCACTCTGTCTCAGATCAATTAATATTAATGCCTAACTACTGCTAATATCATGCATTGAACACTTACTATGTGCTCATTGCTAAGTGTGCTTTACAAATAATATCTGAAATCCTTACAAAATCCCCCAAAGATGGTTATTCCCAGCTCCATTTTTCGTATGAGAAAACTGAAGTTTATCTGGTTGCTTGACTTATCCAACGTCTGACAACTAACTAGAAGCAGAGCCAGAATTTAACCCCAGACCCTCCCTCTCTCTAAGATCTGGACAATTTGCAACTCAATGTATCAAACTATGTGGCACTATAGGACTTTTCTCAGAACAAATATACGACATAGAAGATAAATGATTGGAGGTGGAGCTGTTCCATGGAGAGCAGGGATGGACGCTCATCATATGTCGACCGACTTTTGTTTTGTGTTCATGTCCAAGGTGAATTTTATTTATTAATCAATTCAACGGGATTGGATTATTTTTGAGTGTATACTTTCTTGTTGTAAGCAAGTCCCTTGTTGTAAGCAACTAATCCACCCTCCTTGGGTTTGTAAAATGGGAATAATAAGGCCTCCTGTTTCGCTGAATGTAGGTTTAGAGTGGGTAATTGTGTAAGGTGATGGCATGTGGGAGACCAATTCCAAGATAGTAAAGACTGTTTTCTCGTTTATTGAATGACCTAAGAGGGTGTTGCTTTCTTTAAAGATACCAGAACCCAGGTGGACCTTAGAGGCTCTCCTGCCTTGCGTAGCAGGGAAGGTCCCATCCACCTGGGAAAACATAAAGGGTGCTAATAAATGTCAAGTCTGGGAAGAGATGCGCACAGCTGCTCTCATGAGCCAGCCAGTCACACTACCTTTGAAATGGAACATTTTTATTCCAACTTCCCAGGTGCTTTGTAAAATCCCTTAGTTCAGTTGCTTTTTTATGACAACTCAGAAGGCTCTGATGCTGACATCATCCCAGACAGTGGATGGCTGGGGGATGGTTATTTTTCCTAAAATTTCTTTCTCAATGGCTGGATTCCCTGAAGGTAGTATTCCTGCTTCAGGTTACACTTTAGGGAGTGTCTTTCCCCTGGAGCAGAGCCACGAGTTGGACTGCAGAGAGGGACTTGGGCCAGGAAAACTGTACTAGGGACAGGGCTGAGGCAGAGAGGAAATAACCATGGGCCCTTGCAGCTGCCACTCAAAGGAAGAAAGCTGTTCATTCTTTCTCTCTTATATCCTCTCCTCCATATGGTTGTCCTTAACAAGAGCCATGGAGGTCTCCAGTTACCCCAGAGTATTTGTTAGTGTTCCCAGCAGATGTGTAAGAAGGAGAGTTGCCAGAAAGGGCCTCTGGTTACACAGACATTTCCCATGCAGAGTAAGTGACTTGGGGAAATTGTATATGCCTTTGGGCTGAGCTAGGTCAAGTGAGGCCAGCATGTATAAGTATTCTGCTAGGGCATAGAAAAGCTGGGAGGGTCTCATGGGTCTTACTTAGAGTCAGAGCATTTGAGAGCTTGGATTCAGGAGACACTCTGAGGCCCTGGGAAGTTGTGACTTTCCCTGACAGGTGTCTCTTGAGTCTATTAGTCTGTTGAGTTTATTAGTCAAGGCACCTGGCTGCGAGTGAAAGAGACATGAGGAAGAATTAAAGAGCAGAGGGAATTTATTGACCCACATGCATGAAAAGACCAGGAGTGGCTCTTGGGCTATGGGCATGGCTTCAGATCCCTTGTGACTCTGTGTCTTTCTTTCCATTTCACATCCTTGCTCACCTCTGTGCTAGTTCAACACCAGGCAGGCTTGTCTCAATGGTGACCAAGGTAGCCAAACTTTTGTTGAACTCAGAGCTGGTGCTCCTAGAAATAAGGGACAGCATCATTTCCAAAATTCCAGGCCAAGTACCAGGAATGACATGATTGACATTGTTTGGTTCACATGTCCATCTCCTGAAGCAATTGCTCTACCCAGGAGAATTCTGATTGGTACCATCAGAAGCTTGAGAGGATGGGGTTGTCCCACCTGAACCACCTGGAATGCCCAAGGTGTATGGGGATCCCTCAGAGATGCTGGGCAGACTAGAATCTCTATGCCATTGGTGTGGCAGAACTGAAGGGCCATGACAACTGCTCTCTGAGGTCATAGTCTTGTTGGGGAGTATGGCTTGTCCTCTGCTTTTCTTGTAGAGTGATAGAATTTGGTTGCCTGTGGTAAGCAGAATAATGCTCCTCCAAAGATGTCTATACATCCTACTCCCCAGAAACTATGCATATTTTGATGTTACATGGCAGGGGAAATTAAGGTTATAGATTAACTTAAGGATTCTAATCAGGTGGCCTTCAAATAAGATTATCTTGGATGAGGCAAGTGGGCTTAATGTAACCATGAGTCCTTTATTAAATGAGGGGAGAAGGTGACAAAAGAGTCAGAACCTGAGAGATGGCATTGCGAGGAAGACTATTCTGGCTTTGAAGGTGGAAGGGAGCTATGACCTAAGGAATGTGGGTGACTTTGAAGGTAGAAAACGCTAGACTTGGATTCTCCCCGAGAGCCCCTGGAAAAGAATCTAGTCCTGCTGATTTTAGTCCAGCGAGAACCGTTTCAGACTTCTGATCTCTAGAACTGTAAGAGAATCAATTTGTGTTGTTTTAAACCATTATGTTTGTAGCAGCCATAGGAAATTAACACACTGGCCAGAATAAAGACATTGATTGACCTTCTTTGCATCCAACCATGGCTATCACTGAGTCCTGGGTGTAGGGGGAGTGGCTTTGTGACATTTCTTGGGACTCTCAGGCAGCAGGCAGTGCCCTCTCATCTCCCTCTTTATCTCTTCCATCCTGCTCCCTAGACGTGGAGGCCAGCTAGACCACCAAGATGAAGCCATACTCTATAGAAGGTGGAGGTATGAGCTGGAAGGAGCAGAGCCACAGAGCAGCCTTGAAATTTCTACCTTAATGCTTTGACATGAGTCATGTCATGAGTGAGAAGTCAATCTATATCTTGTTCAAGCCACTGTTATCATGGGGGCCTTCAAAGACTCAGAGCCGGAGCCAAACCTAACTATTTTGGAGAGAAAAGGCATTAACACTGACCTGTCAATGGATCAAGTCTCTACAAGGTGAGAGCATCCCAAGGGTGTTCCAAGGATGATTCGGGAGTCCCTCCCTGATCTGTAACTCTTTCCTGGGGCCCCCAAGGTCTTTTCCATCTGGGGCTGCTATCTTGGCTTCACAGCCCTCAAAGTCATCCAGTCCCCTTTGCTGTTAGTGCCTGTTCTTCAGCAGCGACCCTCACTGACCCTGATTCAGCTTGACCCTCTGGCTCTCCGAACCCTGTGCTGTTTTGGTGAGCACCCATGACGCAGTTCTGGCCCCAGGAAACTCGCTCTTACCCTGGCTGGCCTCCCCCCACCCCACATCCCACCTACATACAGGTAAATACGAATGCAAGATTTAACTAATATTGAAGACCGTGACTCTAGGTGTCTGTGTGACTTCAGAGGACATCATAGTTCTAATAACTAACATTTACTGAGCGCTCACCACGAGACAGAAAACTGACTAGTGCTTTATATTTGAAGTGCCTTTAATCCTTAGAATAATACTAGGGGCAGGTACTAGTGTTACTTTACTTTACAGGTAAAGAAACTGAAACTGTATTAACAGAGAAGTTAAATAACTTGTCTGAGGTCATTCAAATGCCAAATGGCAGAACCAGTGTATAAACCAGATGGTCTGATTTTGGAGCCCATGCTGTGATACATTAGGTGTGCTGTTTCCCAAGCCCAGGTACTTTCATCTTCTGAGTAGCACTCTACTTCAGCAAAAGGTTTAAAGGATCAGGAAACCAGGCAGGGTCTCCCCCTATGGTCATGTGGACTGGACACTGCACAATTCGGGAGGTACCATTCACATTGGCAGCTATGTTAGTTGCAACCCCTGGAGTTGTGCAGTAGACAACCTACACAGCTATACGTGGCCACTCTAAGGGCTTACATAAGCTGATAGCAGAAGGTCACATCGAAATGCCAGGAACTCAGTTGGGGAGCTATTAAAAACTGTGCTTGGGCATTAGTGTTGAAGATTAGGAATCAGGGAAACAAGCCAAGGTAATGGGAGATAGGAACGCAGAGGACTTTTGCTGGGACAGTCTGACAAAATCCGCTGGATAGTTTCTTTCACTCCCAGACCTGCATTAGATGATTCTTTACAAATGGGGGAGGAGTTAGTTTTGTTGTTATCATAGAACTAATACATACTAATATATATATTTTTAAGATTTATCTATTTATCTGAGAGAGAGAGCATATGAGAAGGGTGGGAGGGGCAGAGAGAGATGGAGAGAATCGCAAGCAGACTCTCCACTGAGCAGGGAGACCGTCACGGGGTTTGATTCCCACAGCCTCAGGATCATGACCTGAGCCGAAATCAAGAGGTGGACATTCAACCAACAGAGCCACCCAGGTGCCCTTAATACGTGCTTATTGATGGACATTTGGAAAATGCAGAAAAGCTTAAATAAGAAAATAGTAGTCATCCATTGTTTATTACCCAGAGAGAGTCCCTGCTAATATTTTGTTATATTTCCTCCATATATATATATATATATATATATATATAGTATGTGGTCAATCATGTTAAAATATTATAAATATATTTATATATATATATATATAATATATATATAAAAATATATATATAGTATGTGGTCAATCATGTTAAAATATTAACTTGTACTATTTGTATAATTTTCATCCAGTCTTCTGGAATGGTTCAGATGGGACTGGGCTGACTCTTGCTTGTCCTGGGTCATCTTTAGTGCTCCACCTGGCTGCTAATACAAGCTACTGGGCGATTCTTTCCAAAACTAACAGGATTGAAGGGGAGGAGTGGGAGTGATTGTTGGGACAGGAAATGCAACCCAGTCAAACCCAGGGTCTTGAGTATCGAGGGGCCACTGGAACACAGGGGCTGGCACAGAGACTCATGAGCCCGTTTGAACACCTGGGAGCTTGGTGACCTTGCAGGTGATAGACTGGTCCTTCTGAAGGAGACCTTTGAGGTGATGTGGTCCAGCCTCCTCCCTTGACTTCCTTCCAGGAATCCAGCAGGTCCAAAACTGCGTGCTGGGGAAGGCCGGATTTACCATCTACTCTGGAATAAAGACATGTTCCATGCTTAAAGCAGCATTTTGGTCAAAGGCTGCACACTGTCATCCATTTAGATTCATAAGTACCTTAGCTTCCTTAAGGCTCTGAGAAGGCCTGCTGCAAAGAAACCTGTTCGAATTGGCTCAGTTCAGTGTTCCCTGAGCTTGTGTAGACAAGAAGTTCTTCCCACATTAATCATCTAGTCACATCCTAAGGAATATCCTTGGGGAGAGAGAGGCTGTGGTACACTGTACTGGCTGTCCACTTAGGCCAGAAGGGACACCTGAGGACATAAGCAATGTCACACTGGGTCAGAGCCACAGTCCTTCTAGCCCAGGAATGTACTCTCTGTTAGGGCCACCAAGGAAAGTGTTGCAAGAGCATGTGGCTGCCCTCTACTGAGGCCAAGTTTAGAGGCTGGAGACTGGGTCCTCCTAAAGGGCTTAATAGCTTCATATGACACTGCTGTCCCCCAAATGGATTTAAACTTTTGAAAACTTCAAATAGTTTATACTAAATCAATTCCATGGGTGCAAATTCTTGTGTGTCTTGTTCATGGCTATATCCTTAGTGCCATGAATGGTGCCTGGTACACAGCTGACACTCAAGAAAGGCTTGCAAAACAAATGGGATTACATTTCCTATTCTTTTTGAGGGGCGCAGAATTCCTCTGGGAGACATAAAAATCTTGAACTTTCCCTTCCCAGGCTCTCTGACTTACAATTTAGGATTCAGATTACAATTTTCTTTGAAATTTATGTGTGTTGAGTGCTTAACGGATGTGAACCCCATACTGGACACGTTCCCATATAAATAAACTCCTATCTAAACTTTCAACAATCCTGTAAAGTAGGATCGTCTCCATTTTCCAGGTGAGGAGGTTAAGGCTGGGAGACGTTAGGTGACTTGGCTCAGGTCTTGTTCTAAATGCAGTGGCAATGCTGAGATTTATGACCCCATGGCCAGAGCCAGGTCAAGCTCATTAACGAGAGCCTGGGGTGATCAAAGGCCCATGAGACACATGAAGGAGAGGGAGGCCCCAGACGAGGACTCCTCCTGGTTACAAACGAAGGCACTTCCTCTTCTGAAAAGTATTTTGCAGCAAGGACTGGCCACGAAGGCTGTCCTGCGTGCTAAGCAGGGACCCAGGGCCACCTGTCCTGTCTCGCTGTGGAAAATAATTCTGCCTAAGGCAGAGTGACTCTGAGAATTAGAAACGTGAAGAGTTCTCAGCTGATAGAACAGCTGAGGCACTAAGCCTGCCCAAGCCTTGGTTACAACAACACGGGGCCATAACACAGCAGCCCGTCCTCCCATTGTCCTGTCCGCTCAGCAGGCTGGTGTTTCTCCTTTGAACGCCCAGGCATGGGTCTCGTTCGATCGATTTTTTTCAGTTTAACTTAACAATGGGAGAAAACCATTATAACACCTGGTTGCCTCTGAAAATGGTGTCTGTTCCTTTGAGCTTGAGCACAAAGGGATAATTAGGGGTTTTTTTTGTTGTTGTTTTTGTTTGCTGTTTGTTTGTTTGTATTTTAGATTTTATTTATTTGAGAGAACACAAGCTGGGGGACAGGAGCAGCAGAGGGAGAGGAGAAGCAGACCCCTGCTGGGCAGGGAGCCCGACGTGGGACTCGATCCCAGGACCCTGGGATCATGATCTGAGCCAAAGTCAGACCCTTAATGGACTGGGACACCCAGGCATCCCTATCCTTCTGTATTTTAGAACAGCATACTCTCCTAGCTGAGGGGATGGTCTTATGGGAAGGAAGGGGCGTCTCTGTCTGCCTGCCCCTTGCAGCCTGGGGGGTGCCGCAAGGGCATATCGCGATGTTTTTGTTTGGGGGCTTTCCTGCCTGTCAGTGTTCATGCTTTGCCAAACAAACTTTGTGTATTTCTCGCAAAACCCTGGGCATTTCCTGCCACTCAGAGAAGTAACCCGATGAACCCAATCCCATAAAGGTGACAGTGGTGTTTTACCCTCTCGGAATGCCTGGAAGAGGATACTAAATCAAAGTAATTCATTTCCAAGAGGGGAGAACCTCAGGTGACAGTGCCTGGTGGATGGAAGAAAGAATCTGGACGTTGAGGCTTGCTCTTCCTGGAGCCCCTGCAGTCAAATGACAGGAGGTGGTCTTCGGCTTAGTCCTGATCTGGGGCTCATCTGACCCCGCTCTCTCCGTATGTGATCTGCTCGCACACTGAGGACCCCTCATCTGGGAAGCTGGTTCTGGGTGGTCGGAGGGGAAGGACTGACCTCTCATCTGAGACAAGGCACCTGCAGAGGCTTGAACGTGCAGCCTGAACACTATAAGGAGTATTGTCTTCTGACTCCTGCCCTAGTCAGTGCATAGCCTGGCCTCAGGGTTCAAAAATCAGAAGCTTCCCACAGGTGAGAAGAGCTAAGCGAAAACCTGGTACACTTCCTCTACGGCGGCGCTATTAGGAAACCAAAGCAGAGAACATATCACCGCAAGAACTGGTAGTATGGACAATCCATTTCAATGGCACACATCAGTGTGCTAATTTAATTCAAAATTTAGATTGATATACTTCCTTTGTATAATAAGGCTCAACTCTGTGCAGGCAGAAACCCAGGAGAGCTCTCATGTCCTTCCTCTTCTCCACCCCTGTGTCCAGTACCGCGTGGAGTCCAGGATGCACACCTGAGTATCTCTGAATCCTCCCTCCATCATCGTGGTCAGCATCCACCATTGCTCCAGGCTGTGCTGCAGGGGCCTCTGTGTGTCTCTGCGGGTCCCTTCTAGCCAGTCTTTACTGTGGTGTCTCCAAAATTGTGCACACAATATGACCCGTTGTGAGCCGGCGGAAAACATTAGAACTTAGATTTTTATTTATTTTTAATAAAAGAAGGAATAAAGCTTTAGGAATAAAGCTTTACTAATATTCAACAGATGGATTGACCCTGACCTCTTACCCAATCTTGTGCAAGATAGCCAGTCGCATGTCACATTTGGTTCAAGAGGTGTCCTGGAGGCTTCCGTTCCAGGCGGGGTTCAGGGAGTATCCCCATGGTTTCTTCTTTGGTTTCTCTCCCTACCCCCCAGCTTTACTGAGGTATAGTGGACAACTAAAAATTGTATATATTTAAGATATACATCTTGATGATTTGATATACATATACATTGTGAAATATAATAATCAAGGTAGTTAAAGTATCCATCACCTCGTATAGTTACTTTTTGAGTGTGTGTGTGGTGAGATTACTTAGGATTTACCCTTTTGGCAAATTTCAAGTACATGATACAATATTGTTAACTGCAGCGTAATATATGCACATTGTTGTACATTAGATTTTTAGAACTTACTCATCTTGTGTAAATGAAATATTGTACACTTTGATGGACATCTCCCCATTTCCCCCAGGGGCTGGTAATCACCGTTTGACTCTGTTTCTATGAGATTGACTATTTTAGATTCCATGTATCAGTGAGATCATGCCAAATTTGTCTTTCTGCATCTGGCTTATTTCACGTAGCATGAGTCTTCTGGGTCCATCTAGGTTGTTGCAAATGGCAGGCTTTCCTTCTTTTATAATACAGCTGAACTGTATTATGAGATCTATCTATCTATCTATCTATCTATATCTATGTATCACCTTTTCTTTCTCCATTCATTCATTCATCAGTGGACATTTGGGTGGTTTCCATATCATGACCATTGTGAATAATAAGACAATGAACATGGGAGTGCGGATCCCTCTTCAATATCCCGTTTTCATTCCCTTTGGATATATATCCCAAAGTGGGACTGCCGGAACATATGGATCAGGTTTTCTGAGGAATATATACACTGTTTTCCATAGTGCCTGTCTCAATGGTGCACAGGGGCTTTCTTTTCACCACATCCTTACAAACCCTTGTTATCTTTGGTCTTCCTGATAACAGCCAACCTAGCAGGTGTGAGGTGATATCTCATTGTGGTTTTGATTTGCATTTCCCTGATGGTTAGTGAAGTTAAACACCTTGAAACAGCATACCTGTTGGCCACTTGTATGTCTTCTTGGGACATGGGACATGCCTGTTCAGGTCCTTTGCCCATTTGCTCTCAATGTGTTGCAGTGTGACACTGTGGCTTGTATCTTCTCTGGGGGAAACCTGCTTCTGGATTACATTAAGTAGTTTTAATTGAATGATCTTTCAAAGACATGGACAAGCAACTTACAAGGATCCTTGTGTCACCTTTGTAGATTGAAGATAATACTAAAGGCAAGCAGCAAGGAACCATAAGCTAACGGATGAGCTGTTACACCTCCTGGAATCGGTAAGGACAGCGATCATCTAATCAACTCTGATGCCACGCTGGCTGTCCTCCCAGTTCAGAGTGATCAAAAATATCCAACGGACAAACATCCATTACTATTGATAATAAACCTCACCCTAAATGTATATTATGCTTTGAGATATTAACTTAATGTAGTCATCATGGTGATTTCTGAGACTTAAAGAAAATCTTTTCCTTGTGGACATTTTCAAACATACACAAAAGAGAAAATATAATCATGAACCTCCACGGCCAATTGCTCGGCTCCTGCAATTGTCAGCCTTCTGTGAAGACAAAACTTTTAAAAACTATTTTTATCATGAACTTCCTTTAAAGGATTTCGATATTTGTATGTTTTGTAATGTACATGAGCTCTGTGGTGTATAACAAATATTCGGTGCATAAATTTACATAAATCAAAGGCATATACTCAAAACACTTTTTGCTCATCAGGATTCTGTAATCAAATGTTTAGAGAAGGCTGCTTCACGATGCCGTCAGGATGTGTCATCCAATGTTTAGAGAGGGCTGCTTCCCGTTGCAATCAGGCCTTTTCTATGTACAAATCTCATCGCATTGCTCTGTGCAGCACACCCCTTAATGGCTTCCCATTGCTTTTAAGGAAAGCTCAGCAAGGACCCACTTAAGTCTCTTGCCTCCCTCCCCTGCCCTCCTCCTTTGCTCTCTCCCCTCTGGCGCCAGTGCGGGTTGACAGAGCAGACTTTGCACAGTGCACATGTTGACCCACGTGTCCTTCTGTTTAAAGGGGGGAGGGGCAGAGGGAGGGAGAGAATCCTAAGCAGGCCCCATGCTCAGCGAGGAGCTGACAAGCAGGACTCACTCTCACGACCCTGAGATCATGACCTGAGCCAAAATCAAGAGTCAGATGCTTAACTGGCTGTGCCACTAAGGCGCCCCTTCTCTGTGTCCTTTTGCCTGAGGGCTTTACACATTCTTCTTCCTCTGCTTCCCTTTCCAGCTCCAGCTCCACTTTCTTTGGGCGTCCTTTCCTTCCTTCCAGCCCAGGTTGTGTTTCCCAAATGTGATGCATGCTCATGGAATTGACTTCTTTTCCTGCACTTGTCTGTGTCTGTAATATGTGACTATAAACTCGTTATATGACCATGTAGACTCTGTGTAATGATAAGACTCCTTTGAGCGGTGGCTAATGTCAGTGTCTGCCTGTAGACTAAAGTCTCCAGAAGGCTACCTCCCTAGCACCTATGGCAGTGCCCAGCACACAATTGGCATTCGACAAGTTGTGGACCGAAGGAAGCCTATCTTACAGTGCAAGGTTAAAACAGCACAGGGGGAGAGGCGAACCCTGGTAGATGAGTCATCACTACACGAGAAGTTCAGCATCGCAAGAGATAAGGAACAACGTAGGACAACAATCGGAGTTCACAGGCAGTGCATGGGTGAGTGCCAAACAAGCCCACTGGATGTCAAGTGCGTCAAGTTCAAAGAGAATGGTCTCCGTGGGGTGGGCTGGGCTGGCTTCAGACAGTATGATCTTTTGAAATATAAAAGCCACATGTGAACAAATGCTGACTGACATCCCAGAAGCTGCAATCCTTGCTTTTTGGGATACCGAAAGCATAATTTAATTTTGATTTACAAGAGTCTCCAGTTCGACCCTGAAGTCATAATGATAATGTCATCTTCCCAGATCATTCCAGCATGAATGAATCTGCCCTTTTCTCAGGCTCCGTATTCATTATGGCCTTGAAGACGGAGCCGTGCTTTATTAGCAATAACATCTTCCCTTCGGTCTTGTAACAGTTTCTTCCAGTTTGACTTTTGACTGGGCTCTCACATGGTATTTTTTTGTGATTTTGTAATAAAAGGACTTGTTTTTTTACATGATCTGGTAAATAGAGAACCAGCTCTTGGTATTAATTTAGAAGACTGTAGACTGATTTGTGAAGCCCAGTCTGACATTCGTATAATCTGATCCTTTTTTTGCCCAAGGGAAGCTCTATTTACATCTGTTTTAGCTTCAACACACACTTGTTTATTTCTCTGGTTTCTTACTCTTCTGCCTTCATTAGAATATAAGCTTCATGAGAGGAAGGGCCTTCACTGTTTGGTCTCCATTATAACCTCAGCACCTAGGACAGGGCCTGACACAGAGCAGGCCCTCAGTAAATGTTGAATGTTTTCAGAATCTCTCAAGCTTGTAAGTAACTTGAGGAGAGAGGACATTTTTTGTTCTAACCCTTTATTTCCTATGGTATTGCCTAGTATCAGATACTTACTCATAGTGGATGCTGGGAGGACGTCAGCTAAATGGAATAAGAGAATTCTGCTTAGTTTTTTGACCATGGTAGAGGAGAGAAGGAAGAACAGGTCGGGGAGGACTGGCTTTAAAATGGATGGACTTACTGTGGAGTCACAGCTCCCTTCTCATTCACTGAGTGACCTTGGGGAGATCATTGGGTTTCTCAGCCTCAGTGTATTCATCTGTAAAACAGGGATGTTAACACCAGTAGTCCTCGACCTAGGGCCCTTGTGAGACATTCCATCTGGGAAGAGCTCTGTAAACAGTGAAATGTCTAGAGATATGAGTTGTGTGGACTCTGGCCAAGGCAGTTAGGAAATGCTGGAGATTCCCATAGGGCTGTTGGCAGTGCCCTTGGCCTTCGGACAAACAGTGGCCCCAGAAGTTAAACCTGCTGGGTCCAGATTTCCAGGTCCCCGTCTCTATAAGCTCCTCTTGTCATCACCTTCCCTCTACCCTGCTCTCTCCTGTGGCTTTTTCCTCCCTCCCCCACCTCCAGCCTCGCTTTATGCTGGCTCATCCAGCCTGTCTGAATTGCCAGAGAAATGTAACTTGATAGCCTGAGTTATCTAGAATTACATTCCAAAAACATCTCTGTGCTTCCTCAGGGGAGAAAGGAAAACAGGGACCATGGCGAAAGAGGGCAGAGAGGATACTCTAACCATGTTCTACTTTTTCTTTTATGAAATTTGGCCTACGGTTTCCCAAAGAAATTTTCCTAATCAATGCCAGCCATGCAGGTAGAATAAGGAGTCTCCTACCGGGTATGATATGAGGGGAACTAGAAGGTCCAGCCCCAGTCTCTCTGATTGGCCTGAAATTCTCCCCTTACCTGCACTTTTGTGCAGGTATGATATATTGAAGGTATACATAGTATATAATGTATATATAATATATTGCAGGTATAATATATTGAAGCCAATATATTTTCACTGAAGATCACAATTCACTGTTATCCCTGAGCTGCAGTTAGGGTGATGTTAGATTCCAAGGGCCTGGAGCACAGAAGACAGAAATGGAAACCTTGAAAGGACCATGTAGATGGGTGCCCAGAGTAGCTGAGGGCTTATGGGGCCTTGCAAACTGAACCAAGACAGGATGGAAAAGTGGAGATGGGGTATCAGGAGAAAGGGGTGGAGATCTGATTGTGCCACAGATCGGGGCAGAGTAACTCTCCTCTGCCTTTAAAATTTTAAGCCTCACTGAGCTGGTTCATTATTATTTAATTATTATTAACTAAGGTTAGTAGGAGTATGTTTTTTTTTTTTCCTGAAATTTCAAGGGGCTCTTTATTTTGTCAAAATGAAAACAGTCTAATTGACTTTTTGGATTTTCATAATAATTTCATTATCATTATATCTTAGTTTCATTATGAGACAATACAGAGAAGACTGTGAAGTTCATTGAGAATAGCACCCGGCATCTATGCCATATGCTCCTTCTTCATACCCACGGTCCTGCTCCTTGTCCTGGTCTAGGTCACCTCTATACCTTGGCTTGAGCTTTTCTCTCTCCCCAGGGCACCCTCATGCTCTCTCCATGGGTCTCTCAAAGCTGAGCCTAGACTTTCTCATGAAGTTTCTCATGATTTCTGTGCCAAACTATGCTTACTAATTTGCCTGTCATGCACCCACTTTACTCTCCCTGTCAGAAGTTCGAGTGCACTTGCTTTCCACTCTACTCCCTGCCCCATGTTCCTGTTGGGGTGAGGAACTAAGAGACTGTCATCCTCATGCTGTAGCCCTCAAAGGCACTTAATATGTCTATTGAGTTGACTGTATGCTGCTGGTGCCCAGTGAATTTCTATAGTGGTCTCAGAAGCTCTAGAAAGAAAGCATCCCACTTCCTGTCTGATGACTGAAACCCCCCTTACAATTCACGTAAGCCTTTCATTTCACTTCAAAGCAACGTTTATGAAAAGGGCTATCCAGTTTTCAGCTCTCCTAGAAGTATCTGAATTATAGATCAAGCATCCTAATCCCAGAGGTATAAGGTGTTCTACGTTGAAACATATACTGTTTATCTAAAAAGATAAACCGCATCCCATATGCTACACTGAGAAGTCATACAGTGTAACAATCAGTCAAGCTCAGTTCTGGGACCAGTCCCTCTGGGTTCAAGTAAATTGCTAATCTGTGTAGTTCCTACCACATAGAGATGTTGTGAGATTAAAAGTGATAATAAAAAAAAAATAAAATAAAAAGTGATAATAAATTCATAAAAAAGTTGAGTAGAGCAGTACGGGCACGTTGTTGGTGTTCAGCAGTGGGACTGGTATGGTTGTGGTGGCATTATTGTTACTTCCCCACTAATCTGAATGTGGCTGTGCTCATTTGGGCAACCCCTTCTTTCACTTTACCCAGTTTGAGACCAAACTTGGCACCATACTAGATTCTTTCCTTCAAATCAAATTGAACCACAAAAGTTTTGGTGAGAAACACAGATCTTACTGAAGATTACTTAGGGAGATCTGGATGATGAAACTGCATATAACCAGCAAAACTTAAAAAAAAAATCCCTTTTTAAGCATTTCTGTTCCTTCCTGAAAGTTCCTTTCTTAACACTAGCAACCTCATTTCTTCTCTTACCCTGCTCCCCATCCCCCCCAATATTCTCCTACCCCTTGTGGTAACTTGTCCCACTATCTGGACACATCCTCTTCAGGATTCATACTCCTTGGAAGGCAAGTAATCTTTTCCTTCTCATGTCTAGAGTGCTACTTTACGGAAAGTGCTGTTTATTACCTGTGTCAGACTAAGCATGAGTGCTGGAGGCCCAACTCATTCAGGTTACCTGCTGAGGCCACTGGGGAGCTGGAGCCAGTCTGCACTGGCTCATGATGCCACCTGTGCACATCTCTTCCCAGCTCTGCTTTCAGGATGCCATACTGGTAAAGTTGAAATTGGCCATGGGAGTATTCACACCATGGAAAAGGACAAATGCTATGAGCTGGGGCTTTCTGTGGAGAATGGGCTGTTGAACATTGACCAGCACACCACTGGTGCAGCCACTGACACTTTGTCTGGCTCTCAGCGAGACCGCAGGGTGCCCTGGCTTGGCTTCCTGCTTCCTAATCTTCTGCAACAGGCAGTGAAGCTAGATGGCTAAGGAGACTTGTTTTCAGTTCTGTATGCTCTACCTCTCCCGGCCATCTTCCCTCCTTCTCTTTCTTGGCTTTACCTCTACTTGTATTCCCTGTATTTGAGCTCTTCTTTCCTGGTAAATGAGTCTGGATCATACCTTAGGCTGGGTCAGGGTCTCTTTCTCTTTCTCTCTCTCTTTTTGTCTAAGTTGCCAACATGCCAGACGGCAGGAGTCTTATCAGACATGGCACAGAGGGTGCAAGATTTGATCCCAGGAATGAGTGGGTTAGTGATTCCAGAGAACCTGCATGACTCCAAAAATGGGGGCTTCTAGGAAGTCATGGTTTCACTGTCTGCTAGGCTCTCTCTGTGGGCCCTGAGTTAGTTCTCCACTGTAGCTGCACATTAGAACCAGTGAGGACTGAAACACTCCCTGTGCTCAAGTACAGCCCCAAACAGTGAAATCAGATGGACCCAGGTGTCATCGTGCCTCTTCAGATCCAGCTGTGATTGACTTGCTTTGCCTCTGTCAGTCTGTGGAGGGCCCAGGCTCCTCCCCGCTGCCATTACAACCTGATGGCCACTTCCATTCCTGAAACCTTGCCTCTGCTGCACTGGTCAGTGTAGGAATCTTCTTACCAGCCTACAGGTGCTTCTCTGTTTCATAACTGCATCCAAAGGCCACTCTCTCAGGGAAGCCCTCCTTGATGCTCCAGACCAGGTCAGGTCTTTTTGTTACATATATATGTATACATGTATGTATATGTGTATATATATTTTGTATATTTTTTCTTTTAATTTTCCTGCATTTTTCTTTCAGAGCAGTTAAACCAGCTTATAAGTCCATATTTAGTTTTGTATTATTTGATTAATAAGATCATATACTCTATGAGGGGAGAGATTATGTCTATTTTTTCCCAACACTTAGGCCAAGAGCTTGGACCCTCATGCTTGGCACACAGTAGGTGCTCAGTGGGTGATTGTTGAATGTTGACAAGGTGCCCGTGGGAAAGAAGAAGAGTGGGCTTCAGGAAGGGCCTGCAACAAGGAACAAAAGGCCAATCACCATGCCTTCATCCAGGGTCTCTGGTTCTTTCTCTCTTCTCTAAAGACCAGCTTCCTGTGCCTCCCAGTCTAGTTAGTAGGTAAGGGGAGGCCGCCAGACATCTGCTTAGTTTATATCATCTTCATTTAAGAGACCAACTCAGACTGAGCTACACTCTCTGAGTCTCAGTTCCGAGGTGCAAGACTGTGTTGGCTCTAGCTGGTTCAGGTGTCCAATCCTGGTCCAGTCAACACTGGTGAGGGAGCACGGTATGAGGTATGCTGGTAAGTGGTCCACCTAAGGAGTCACATAAACTGCACAGATACCCCACAATATGTTCCCCGTAGCCTATGCATAGAGTCACTGTCAAAAATGAAGACCTACAAATGCTGCTAAAGAACCTGGAGGAGAGAGAAGAGATAGGTGCTTCGGTGAAAGCAAGGAATCCCCACCAAACAATAGGCGAGTGGGTTGTTAGTTTGTCTCCCTGGATAAGATTTTTTGACTCTAATCCCAAGGGCCTGAAAAGGCCAAACATTCCCAAGACTGATTTTCTGGCTGGCTTTGGACGTCTCATGCCAGTGGAGGAGAGAAAATCAGATGGATCAGCGCCCAGTCTGCAGAGAGTTGCTGGCTGGCTCCGGAATGGGTTGGCATTATCCAGATCTCCTCTGACTAACATGGAGTTGTTGACAATGAAGGAGGTTAGAAATTCCTAAAAGAGAGAGAGCCATAAGAGGCATTGAGCTCTCAGGATGAGAGTCGGCTGTGGAATGACCATCCCGGGCAGTGGGCTTCCCTGCCACTCTGTGAGTTCTGAGAGGGCAGGGCTCTGTCCCTGTTCCTGATTGTCCAAATGACAACTTCCTGAGGCCAGGGGATATAACAGCAGATACAACACAACCTCTGCCGTCATGGGGTATGGTCTAATGGGGGGAGACAGAAACAGAATCAAGTCATCATAGGACAGTACGTTTGGTGAGTGCTCTGAGAGGCATCAGCTGCTGAGGAGACACATGGATGGGGGAGAAGGCTCCCTGGAGGAGGTGATATTTAAGTTGGGACAAAATGAATAGGATTTATCCAGGTGAATGAGGGGCATGGTGAGGAGAGGAGTGTGGAATAGGATTTCGGGCTAAGGAAATAATATTTACAAAAGTCTACAGGTCAAAAGAGCGTGATGTCACCCAGAGATTACAGGTTGTTCAGAAGTCTGGCGTGCTGACCAGCAGGTGCTCATGCGGTAGTACTCTGCATGCCGTGCTAGTCTCTCATTGTTTCATGGAAGACAACCTATAAAGGGAACCATCCCAAATACCATGGGCTTTGATTTCTATGAAAACAGAGCATCAGTGAGTCACAGCATCTCAGTGACCCTCTCCAGGCTGTGACTGCCTCCTCTGTAAGCTGCTCCAACAAGGAATGTGAAATCAATTTTCAAATGGAAGGGAGTATCACTGCTTCTCTTGGGTTCCTCCGAAGTCCTGTGCTTGAGGTTATACCATCAACACTCTTGGCATGATTGAGCTGTTCAAGGACGGTTCTCATGTTCTGCACTGGTGTGTGCATGGCCTGCCCAATCAGTACTCCTGGTGGTGATGATAGCATGGCCTTCTCTCTTCTCCACAACCTGCCAAAGACTACTTCTGACAGTTCTGGAAACCCAGGTACGCAGAGCTTCACTTCTCTGGGTGTGGGGGATATTCCATTCTGCCATTGGTGACCATACATCAGTAGGGTTGGTTGGCGGGATGGGTGTCTCCTCTCTCCCAATGCTCTGTGCATGCCACCTCTTGAGCTGCAGGACAGACGGAGAGAGGGCCAAACCGGAAGAAGACAACTTCCTCTGCTCTGGGAGGCACAGTGTTCATCAAGGCTGAGGGAGTAATTGTGTTTCCTGCTAGAATCTCATCATCTTCTTGAGCCTCAGTTTCCTTATCTGTAGAACAGAGAGTTGACTTATTTGCCCATCTCCTGCTCAAGGGTCCAGGACAAACTGAGCAGAGGCAGCCCAGGAGGAGAAGGGAGGCACATGGGTAGGGTGAGCTGACAGAAGTGCTGTGTGCAGGCCGGGATGGCCCTCAAGTCACGGGGATCGGAGTCATTCAGGGAAGTGGAGTGAGCCGCAGCTGCTCCTTGGAGATGGAGCACGAGCTCTCCAGTTCTCCACAGTCTCCTCCACAGCCCCCCATGCTTCCTGTGTTCCATCTGGCCTCCATGGTTGAGGCTCTACAGTTGACCCTCTGGCTTCCATTTCCTCCCTGATGTCCTTGCCATTCCATCTCCCAGCTTCCTCATGGCCTGACTCCGGGAACATTTCCAAGCCCTCTGAATCATAATGGCTACCTACACTTGTTGAGTAACTTACATTTTTTTGGTCTAGCATTGCACTAAGATTTTCCATACTTCGTTTCACTGGGTCCTTATGAAATACCCTCTCCTGGTTTTTACAGGGCTGGTTTGCTTCCATCACTCACTATCAGCTCATTTATTTCTTCTTCTGATGTCTTACCACCCCTTTCCCTCATCACTTATCCTTACACCATGCTGTTTTATTTTCTTTATAGCATTTATTATGGAATTTATCCTGTACATTTCTTTATTGCTTGTCACTCGTCCCTAGGATGTAAACTCCCTAAGAGCAGTGACCATCAATATTTTGCTCACCACTGCCCCACCCCACCCCCAGCATCTAGAAGTGTACCTGCCACATACTAGGAAGTCATCCACATTTGTTGAATGACTCAATGCTGTCATCATTATCTCAAATATGAGCAAATTGAAGTAGAGAGAGGCTGAGTAACGTGCAGTTCATACAATGGCAGAGCTGGGGGTCAAACCCAAGTTGCCGGTCTCCAAAGCAGATACCCTTAATCCTGATGCATTACTGGCCTCATGGTGGTGAGACCTTTCCTGCCTGATTTCTTCTTGGAGTAAAGTGAGCCAGATTACTTTTCTGCTCAGCATGCCATCTACTTGATGCTGGGCCTTATTTTTCCTGCTGGGGAACATGATCTCCCAGAGCTGTGTCTCCCATCAATAGTCCCCGAGGAGACTGAGCATTTTTTGCCATGGGCCTGGAAATACAGGAAACCAATGCGACATCTATTCCTCCAAAAACCAAAAGGGCTTCAAAGTTACCATCACTTTGGGTCTCCCCTTCTTAGATACTGTGGTGCCAAGGATGAGTATAAAGGGATTGAGATCTGAGTCCTTTAAAAGTGTTCTGGAGAGAAGGAAAGGTAAAAACCTAGAGCCCATTTCTCTCGGTCATTTTTAGAGGAAAATGTAAAAATAGAAAATCTTGTTCTGCTGAAGAACTATTTAAGGACAAAAGTACAACAAAGAATCACATATAGAATTGAGGAAAGAAGTCAACCACAGAACACGAAAGCCCATCCCAGTTCTGGGAAGAGCCAGAGGAAAGGGACGTGTCTAGTTCTGTCCTTTCTCACGTTTGGTATTTCTCACATATAAATAAAGGACTGGGAGAGGAGAGATGGGAATGAGGAAAGAATGAAGACTCTCAGAAGATACTGAAATCCCATTTCTGAATTCCTGACTGCAACCTCGGAAGTGTTTGTGTCTCAGAAAATCCTAGACCTGTCCCAGCACGGCGAGATCCCATGCTGGGACCTCAGAACCCACAAGGGAAGGAAGCTCCACGTTTCTTGGGTGCCTCCCACCAAGTCTCCTATCTTCTACATCCGTGAGTCCTCTGTCCCCAGCACGTTCAGGCTTGATACCTGCTTTCCATGAGCCATGCTTGAAACAGACTGTGTATTTAAAAATCCCATCCCCAGTGAAATGTGAAGTCCCTTCAAAGTGAGCACATAAAATCCCAAGGAAGTCTCATTTAGAAATAGAGCCTCCCATGCCTTTTTTTTTTTTACCGCTATTTCTCTTCTGCGGGAGAAGTTTCTTTAAAAAAAAAAAAAAAGAAAGAAAAAGAGCTCAAGAGGCTAGATGGCTTGAAACCAAAATGAGCTACTGAGCTGTCTTCACTAGAATTCTGCTGGGGACAGCGGCGGCCTAGCATCTCAGTCCTTGGCTCAGCAGGATTCCTGGGTGCGGAGGTGAGGGGGACCACCTGGGGCCCAGGCTGTGAGCTACTCATGCTCGTGGCTCCATTTCCCAAGTAACTTCTTTGAACATTTCTCCAGCTCAGGGAAAAACTCTCCTGGGATGAGACGAAGGAAGAGCAGGAAGAAGTTGTTCTTTGTATCTTGGAATGTGCCTGGGAGCCCATGAAGAAGCCACAGGGTAAATGGGTCCGTCCTCCCCTAAGTTTACTGTTTCGGATTTGGGAAATTTATTTGCTTTTTGTTTAAAAAAAAGTGAGAACATATAATACAGAGCAGCAGGCAAAATCACGTGGACTTTTAAGGTGAAAGAAGACTTCAAAACCCTGGCTTGCTTGTGGTGGGCGTTTGGGCTCTACCTCTCCCAGGGGTCCCTTCCTTCCCTGGGTTTAGTCTCCTCTGCAGTTTGGGGCTGTTGGCCTGTTTGAAAAGCATTAACACAACTGACAGCATTGGTGTCTCGGGGAAAAAAGTGTCCATGAGAAGGGGAACTGTTACTGGGCATGTGCCCCAGAAAAAGTACACCCAGGTGCAGGATCTTCTTGGAGTGAGGGAGGGGTCTCTGCCTTTTCCAGGCTACAGCCACCAAATATTTAAAAAAAAAAATACACACACACACACACACACACACACACTCTTATATATTTATATAGTAATAAACTATATATACTTATAAACTATATATATTTTTATATATATATTTATAGAGGGTTTTTTTCCCTCCAAAAGACTGCCTTTGTTCTAACTGCCTGCTCTCCCAGCAGCCTTCTGTTGTAATCTGGTTGTGTGTCATTTTCCTGCAGGGACAGCAGTGACAGCATCTGGCTTTTTTGACAGTTAACATTTCTCACTGTAAATCAGTGGTTCTCAACCGGGGACTTTTCTGGCAACATTTGGCAATGACATTGGTTGTCACAATGTGGGAGGGATGTGATCCTGGTATTTGGTGAGTAGAGGCCCAGGACGCTGAGAAGTGTCTTGCAGTGTCCCCACCACACACAACAAAGAATTAGCTGGCCCGAACGTCAGTAGTAGGTCGATGGTGCGGAGGTTGGAAACCCCACTGTGAATGATAGATGCACATCTCTCCCTCAGTCTCTCGGAAGCTTAGTTAGCTTGATGTGCTGCTCAGACACTAAACAATTCTTGGTGTGACGTCATCCTGTCTTTTGGTCCATCAGGCTGGAGACCAATGTCTGGACTCTGCCAAATTCACCAATTAGAGCTCTGTGCCTCTCCCTTGCCTCCCTTGACTTAAAAATTCTTTCAACTGCCTATTTTAAGATACTTTTATTTTCCTTCACTTTAAAAGAATTCAGGAAGTGAACCATGAATACATGTTATAAGCTTTTGGACAACAGAGAGGCAACCACTGTCTCATAACTTTGCCTTCCCACAGTGAGGACAGATTTTTAAAAACATTCGTAAGATCCCACTCTGTACGATTATGACACTTGCATCCTTCCTTTATCCTTGTATCCATGACAAGACAGAGAGACTCACTTCATTCTAACTGTTGCACATGGTGGCATTCTCTAGTACGGATATGTTCAGTTTCTTTATTGATGGGCATTTTGGTGGTTTACAATTTTCTGCTATTGTAAACATACGTGTGAGCATTTTGTCGCTATGTCCTTGTGCAAGGATGGGCCCATGCACATATCCCTGTGGGTTGCAGGTTGAAGGATTTGTATCTGAATTCCTTCGAACTTCCCTCCAGAAGTTTAAGCCGGTTCATATGCCAACCAGTGGCGAAGGAGTGTGTCTTTTTCTTGACACGCTCAACAATACTGGATTTTCTCAGTCTTTGGAAATGTTGCCAGTCTGACGAGTGAAAAATGGAAGCACGAGGTTGTTATTTCGCTGGTAACCAGGGAGCTTTCCTACTCAAAGGGCTGTTTACATGCTGCTTGTATTCACAGACCCTCAGTTCCGAAGAAAGAACTGGAATCCCTGGTCAGGTTGGACTGCCAGGGATCTAGTGCTGGGAAGGCTAAAAATGTCCATTAGTTCGCTGACTCCTAAAACAACCCGACTCTAGTGAAGCCGGGGCAGGGAAAGGACTTTTCTCTGTGTCTGGACTCTGGGCTCTGCCTCGGGCCTGGATCTGGCTGGAGCAGGATGACAGATGGGAAGAATTCAGGAGGGTCCCAAACCTCCGGACGGGTGGAAACAACGTCAAATTCTCTGCCTTCTGGGACATCCCCCCCATTGAGGGAGAGCTCACACCTGAGATTTGGATCTTCCTTCTGCACATTCTCGGGTGATTCCCCTTTACTTCAGTCTCCCCACTTAACTGCGTTTGTGCTGCGATGTAGTTGGTCAACTGCATTTTGGTTCCTCATCTTAATCAGGAAGCCTGGGAGTTATTCACCTCTGCGTCTCGAGGCCTCCCACCGTGTCTCCTGGGGCTTCTAGCTGGTCCACAACTGCTGGTGGCAGGGGTGTCTTTCTCTCTCCATCTACAATAGAAGGGCCTTAGACTGGAGGTTCTCAGAGTCCCTGGTTTTGTTTTGTTTTTTGAAAGCATACAGATCTGGACTAAAATGATAGCATTAACTGTCTGTCAATAGATACCTATAGGGGTTTTACAAACACCCCCCAAAAAGTATAGCATGGTTGTGGGTATATGTAGGCTCACATGCTTGTATCCATACACATGTGTATGACATTTAGACACAGGGATAGACAGACATCTATATGTATAGATACATCGTCATAATTTTTGTCCCTTTTATTTTTCTCTTGTAGTAATCATACATATTCCTGATTTAAGATTTCAAATAGCGCAGCAGGATATATGGAAAAATTAGGCTTTCTGCTTTCCCCCAAACCCACCACTCCAGTTCCTAGACGAGCACACTATCCCGCCTCCTGATACTAATTTTTACAAATTAATGTTATGGCTACAACTGTAAACCCAAGAGTCATTATACCTTTATTTTTTGATCTGTCAAAATCATCTTATCAATTGGACAATATCTCTTGGCATCTTAGCCATCGTAGCTGACAGTTAGCATGGTCATACTACCTACTACTTCTGTTTTCTTCTCCTTTCCCTGTCACGTTTTTCTTTCAGAGTCACTTCTTGACGGGTGCCCTCCTCACCGCAGGGCCCGGGAGGGCCCGGGGAAGACGGCCCTCTGAAAGCAGGCAAATTCCTGGTAGGCCAAATCATTAGGCTGAGATTTCAGTGGGTTCCCATTCCCCATCCCTCCTGGAGAAGTGACAAAAAGGTTGCTTTTTGTTTGATTTGTTTTACTTCCTGTGGAAGACAGTCTAACCCAAATTGCCTTCTTCATCAGACTGTTGACAACAAACCAAGTTCTGCCATCAGGACTGCATGCTCTTAGCTTCATTAAAATAATCTTCCTTTATTAATATAATATCCCCTCCTTGCCCACGTAACCTGTTCCTAGTAAGGATTATACTCTGCTTCCTCTGCATAGTCTTTTTAAAATATGAAAACATTTTAAGAAAGGGAGATTTGGCATTTCAAAAAGTTTAAAAAAAAAACCAGAACACTGAAAAAATAAAATAAAGTTAAAAAAAAAGTTTGTTGTAGGAAAAAAACAACAACAAACAAACCCTAAAAATAATGATCAAGAATCACATGGGCAAGTGATACAGATATTCAAGTTGAATAAATAGGAGCATCAGGTCGTTGGAGACGTGAAAGGATAAAGTTTTAGAGCAATTAATTTTGGGTCACAAAACAGAATTTCAAGATGCTGACAGAGGCTCAAGAGTGGTTATGTTTTGGGGCTTGTTAAGAACCATTTCTCCTTTGGGGACACAACTGGGACTATGAGCTAGAACAATGTGTATAGCAAATGGTATATGCAGGTGCTCTGAGGAAGACTGCCAGGGTTTGACCAATATTAGCTGTATGATTTGGGATGGGTTATTCAGCCTCTCTGTGCCTCAGTTTCTGTTGTGGGTCTTTGTGAACATGAAGGAAATAATGAATTTAACAACGGTGCTTGGCACAACATAAGCCATTACGTTTATAAATGTTATTGTTCTCATTCCTTTTGAGGCAATTAACACCAACAGTCTATTTTATGTATGATTCAGAACAGGCTGGAGCAGATCTGGGGATTAGCTGAAATTGGCTGTATAATAGCTTAGTGACAAGAGTATTTAAATTACTTATGGGAGTTTGGTTCTAGAATTTGTTATTAGGATGTTGCAGGAAGCAGATTAATAAAAAGGCTGCACTATTCACTGCGTGAACAGCAGCCCTATGCTTGGTTAGAAAATGTATTAATTCCATGATAGGATGCACATACCTGTTACTCAGTGTTAGTTCTGCTCAGGTGCTGGACCCATGAACAAATACACCTGTAGCGACTACTCGAAATTCAGAGAGTCTAAATGGAAATTAATGAGTCTTGGTAAATCTTGGATTGTCATCCCAAACTTCTTAAGTGGTGGAGGACCCAAACACATTCCACATATCCTAGTCATTGAAAATGAATTATTTCATCACATCCTTTCAGAGACATACCCACGTGAGAGAGTAGGTCTGAGTAGTATCACCCACGGGTGTGATGGATTGGGGCTAGGAGTCTATGGGGAGGTGGTGGGACAGTTGGAGTGAGAGAAAGGGACTGGAACTGGGTGGAGGGTGGGGGAGAAGAAGAGGACTGCATGCTTGGGATCAGGAGGCAGGTGGAAGGTAGAGTAACTGGGGCAGAAAGTAGGGCTCCTTTAGTCTCAGAAGCACCGCAAAGTCAAAAGCAAGCTACAGCAGTTCCTGTATGAGTTGGCATCAGTTAATTTGAATTTTTGCTCTTGCATTTTACTGTTATATTTACTTTTTATTGACCAACAAATTAATGTTGACCCATTATGGAAAATTATAGAGAAGTTACTCTAGGGGAGGAGTTAAGATGGCAGGGGGGTAGGAGACCCTAAGTTTGTCTGGTTCCTGGAATTCAGCCAGATAGTTATCAAATCATCCTGAACACCTGCAGAATCAATCAGAGATCTGAGAAAAGAAATACTGCAATTCTATAAAAGAGAAGTTACTAAAAAGAAAAAAAAAATCATAATCCCACAATGTAGACAACCCTTGTCACTTCTGTGATAGTTTCTTTCCAGCCTTTTTTATAATATAGATACTTTTATCTGTTTGTGATCAGGTTCTATAAGTGTGGTTTTGCATGTATCTAATCCTTTATGGATAATATTATGTCATCGCATTTCCCTATCCCTTGATCACCTCTTTGTGAACGTTATTTTTAATGGCCTCCTAATATTCCATCATATCAACGAGACATCTTTTACTCAGTTATCCTTAATGTTGAACATTAAGTTGTTTCCAGTTTTTTTTTCTGGGTTATAAATAACATAAACAGGGATATTTTTATACATAAACTGTTGTCCGTATTTCTAACTGCTTGTTTAAAAGATGCTCAAAAGTGGAATCACTGGGTCAAAGGGAATACCAGAGTAATTTCCAGAAAACTTCTACCAATTTATGCTCTCAGCTGGTTTTTATAAAGCATGGGAATTTTACAGGCTCTATTTAAGGGCCTTCTCAGAGTCTCAGCTCCCAGTTGCATCTCTCCCTCCATAATCACTCAGACCCTTCTCCTCTCTCCCTTGCTTTCCTTGCTCTGGCTGGGAGCCATATTGGAGTCACTGTCATTCTACAACATGACGCTTGGCTACTGCTGATTTCTCAAACCGTGTGATGATGGTGTATTTTCTCACATTGCCTAAGGACTCCCGGAGGCAGCCAGTGAGGAACGAGGGAGGGTTCTCATGCTAAATCAACAACAACAACAACAGCAGCAGCAGCAGCAACAACAACAACAAAACTCACAACAACAACAACAACAAACTCACAAAGCCCTGAAGCTCATATAAAGTTGTCCTAATTTCACAACCTTCTTCTTCCTACTTTCAAGTTCATCTGAGAAGTAGTCAAAGGTCAAAAGAGAAGGAGAATGGCTCTCTTTCCTCCCTTCCTTACTTCTTTCCCTCCTTTCTTCTTTTCCTTCTTTCTTTCATTCACATGCTCATTACCTATTAGATGCTGGGCATTCTGCTAGATGCTGAGGTTAAGAGACAGATGAGAACAGGTATATCACTCAGAGTTCCTAGTTACAGCCCAGAAGCTGACTCTGGCTAAACTTATTGATGAAAAGGCTGTGTCGGAAGGATACTTGTCCCTTCTCAGAGTTGATGGGAAACTGGAGAACGGGGCTTGGGCAGGGACCAAGAAAACCAGGCTGCTAAGAAAACAGCTAAGGGCCGACCCCAGGGGCAGTCTGCTGGTTAGGACCCACTGCAGGCACCACTCTGCTGGGCGACAGACACCAATGTCTAGATCATGAATAGCTCTGGGTGAACCTGCCTCTTTGCATTCCTCCCTCCAGGTGGAGGCCTCTGATTGGCCAGGTCATGTGGTTATAACTTCAAGGGAGGGTATATCTGGCTGGAGGGGGAGTCAAGGCCCTGCCTCTAACCACCTCTCACTCCATGGAGGATTTTCCCCAAAGAAGAAGGGAGTATTATTCAGAGTCGGGAAATTACCTCCCTCATCTCCCTTCACGCACATGGAGGTAAATGTGAATATCTCAGGTCTTTGCCATCACATGACTAGTTGTTTGGTTAGAGAAACAGAAAAATAAATAGATGACTGTAATACAACAGGAATGGCAGGTGCCGCATTCCTCAGTCCAGGTGTGGAAAGAGAAAACTGAGCAGGTAAGAAATAAGAAGGAGACAGGACTTGGGAGAGTCACTGAAAGTGGGAAGCAATGGGGAGCAAAGGAGGATAGACATGACACCCAGATTTCGTGTGGACTGAATCAGCAAGATGGAGAACGCAGGTTTTGAAGGGAAGATTGAGTATTTGGTTTCATAGTTACGGAGTCCAAGAGAGCCCAAGTGGAAATGTCTAAAGGCTGCTGGAAGCAGGTTTATTCATTGATTCAACAGATATTTATTAAACACTGGTTATGTTCCAGGCCCTGTTCCAGGTGCTGGTGATGCAGCAGAGAACGAGAGGCGACCATCCTTGCTCCCGTGGAGCTTACATTCTAGGGGAGCTCAGGTTGAGAGCTCAGGAGAACAAAAGGAGGATGTCTAGATTTGGGGTTCATCCACACAGGAGTAGTAATGGAAGCCTTGGGCATGGATGAGACAACCTGGAAAGATGTAGAATGGAAGAGAAGAGGACCCTGTGTGGGACACACAGGACTTGAGGAGGGAGAAGAGACTGCAAAGGAGTATGAGAAGGAGCTGCCATCTTTCATCTGTGGCTTCTCTAGTTCTTAAAGTTGTGGCTGAGATCTGCTTGAAGTATGTTAAAGGAGAGGTGTGCAAGGGACCTGAGGCTTCCAGATGACGGCTGGTGTGGGACATTTTTTTTTGAAGTTGCTGTGGTCCTCAGAAAGATTTCAATACCAGCCTGCTCCCACTTTCTCTCCCTCCTCCCTTCCCCCAAACTGTGTCTTGCAGAGACAGGCCCCTCATCTCCTCTGCAGCAGATGCTCTGATCTGTAGCAACACCTCATCAATCACCAGTAAAAAACCTGCTTCCTGCCTCAGGAATAACAGTTTTACAATGTGACGAGTAACTGGGGAGGTCCCAACAGAAGATGGCAAAACTTGTGGAATGTGAAACTGTCCTTATAACCACCCATTTTGGATTTTCTCTTGGCTGCATTCATATCAACTTATCTCTCTCCATACCCCAGAGTACTTGGTGTACCAGTCCTGGAACTATTGGTATTTATCACTTTTCTGAGGAGTCCCATTGCATAAGTTCTCCTGAAAGAGGACATTGTCTTGATCTCTTTGACATGTCTGCTTGGGGAGCTGCAGACTGAGAAAGGGACCTAACCTTACCCCCTGCTACCATTCAGATTTCTGGCATCTTAAAACTGGAAAGGTGTTTGGGGGTTGTATTAGTCAAGGCTCTCTAGAGAAAGAGAACCAATAGGATGTACACACACACACACACACACACACACACACACACTTTTATTTTTTTAAGGAATTGGCTCTTGCAATTGTGGAAGCCTGGTGAGTCCAGAATGAATCTACAGGGTAGGCTAGCAGGCTGGAGACTCGGGGATGAGATGTAGTTCAGGTCCAAAGGTTATCTGCTGGCAGAATTCCCTCTTGCCCGAGGGAAGTCAATCTTTGGCTATTCAGGCCTTCAACTGATTGGATGAGCCCACCTGCATGATGGAGGGCAATATGCTTTATTCAAAGTCCACAGATTAAATGTCCAAAATCTCCTCACAGACACATCCAGAATAATGTTTCTCCACACACTTGGGAACTATGGCTTGTCCAGCCAAGTTGACACAAAATTAACCATCACAGGAGTCACTGAGTCTAACCTCCTCACTTGGTGGATGGGGAAGTGGTGTTCAGGGAAGCACAATGATGTGTCTGGAGTCATGCAGCAATTCAGTAGAGGGGGGCAGATGGAGATGCAGGCTTTCTGGCTGCAGTCCAGACCTCTTGCCCTGAACCACTCACCAGGGTATCTCCGCACTGGGGTTGGGGGGAAACCCAGCACACAGATTGCTCATTCATTTGGCAGTGAATAAAGTCAATCGCACCACAGCATCGTTGAAATGTGTTGCACTGGCTTGTTTCTAGAGTTGCAGCATACATTTTACAGGAGAGCTTTTTTGGAAACTCAGTGTGTGTTTTTCGGGAGCCTCAGCTTGGTACCTCAGTCCAAGTTCCAGGAAACGAAGCAGCTGAAACCTGAGAGTGTTTTTCTGGAATGAATGCCTTTAGTCAAACCATAAATCCCCTCCGTAGTGTATATCCCACTGTCTAACTTCTTTTCTTTTCTTTTTTTAAAGATTTTTTTAAAAATTTTACTTATTTGAGAGAGAGTGACAGAGCAAGGAGGAGAGGCAGAGGGAGAAGCAGACTCCCCACTGAACAGGGAGCCCAATGAGGGGCTTGATCCCAGGACTCTGGGATCATGACCTGAGCCAAAGGCGGAAGGCTTACCTGACTGAGCCACCCAGGTGCCCCTACCTTATTTTCAAGGGGGAATTTTACCATACAGTTTTGAGCCACATACCTGGTTACATACTTGTTGGGTGATGAATAATGTAACATTAGTCTTGACTTTCAACCCAGATTGGGATACAAGGGTGTCATGATTCTATACCTTGGTCCTGACTCATTTTCTGAATGGTAAATCTAAGTTCTGCCTCTTTTTCCCATTTAACCTAACCAGGCACCTGCTTCCCTACCAGAACCTGCTATCTCCCCCGCCCCCGCCCTGGGAGCACACCAAGTCAGAAGGAATCATAGTCTGTAAGTCACAGAGGGTGAAGGGACTGAGAAGTACAGGGTCTGTCTATCCCATCACGGAAGAGCTGAACATAGAAGCAACAGCAACTTTGTTATATAATGATAGTAAGAGTCACCTTTCATTGAGAAGCCACTAGGTACGCACAGCTTAACCACTGTGATAAGCATTTTCTATAGATTTGTTCATAGGTTTATGTCTCTCATTTGTCTTCATGGGGAGTTGTGAAGCATGGTTCTCAGAGTCGGGAGAAGCTTTTTCACGGAAGCAGAGCAGATTGCCCAGGACACAACCAAGAATGGTGTTGATATAACATAGGAGAAATAGGAGGCATGGGGTTGGCCAGGGAGGCTGTAAATATGGTATTGTATTGGAGGAATCTCTGAGAAGCATTCTCTGAGCCATGCAGGACGAAAGGCTCTTCATTTGCTGATTTTGTTGGCATCCTTTGTAGAAGAGGACCTATGCAAAATAATAGAGGGACTCAACTTCACTGTGTAAGGCCTGGTCCAAAGTAGTAGCACTCCTAAGGCCCTTTTAGTACTCAGAGATATGGTTCCCTGTTTCAAGTCTTGGAAGGAACAATTATGGGAGCTTGGAGTAAATGCAATAATAAATAATATCATGGAATCAATTAGGGATGTTTTGGGCTACTCATGCATTTATTATCTCCCTTAAGAACTCTGGAGGAAGGCATTCCGAAGTTGGTTTTCGGCTCTAGGGTCTCATCAAGGATCTAGGGTCATTTGACATTTTGCTTCTCTATCTTTAGCTTTTGAACATTACCTTCATGCTCACTACTTCATGGTCACAACACGGCTACTATAGATCCAGGCATGACATCTGAATTCAAAGGAGAAAGATGAGAGAAAGAATATGTGTGTGCCTGTGTGGGGTAGGAGCACTTATGTGTATTATCTCCTGGCTGTCCCCATTATAGGAAAGCAAAAATTCTTCCAGAAGCCTCCCAGATGACTTTTCTTAATTTTGCATTGGCCAGAATTTGTCCATTGGTCAAATGAATATTCCCAGGCCCAGGAGAGTCTGGGAAAGTGAGTATCTGGCAGAGAGGATTAGGATCATCATGACTAGATCAGGTCATTTTTAATTCATGGTCTGGGGCAGGCACAGGGCTTTCTTGAATAAAACTGTTTTTTCTAAAAATTTTTAATTTTTAAAAGATTTTATTTATTTATTTATTTATTTATTTATTCATTTAGTTATTTAATAAAGAGCTAGAGAGAGAGCATAAGTAGGCAGAGCAGCAGTCAGAGGGAGAGGGAGGGCCAGGCTCTCCAGTGAGCAGGGAGCCCAATGCGGGGCTCAATCCCAGGACCCTGGGATCATGACTTGAGCTGAAGGCAGATGCTTAACTGACTGAGCCACCCAGGTGCCCCAAAACTGGGGTTCCGATAAGGAAGAGTGGCATCTGTGTGGGGGTATCTTCCATAATAATAGCTAGCATCATCTCATGAAATCCTCACAATGCATCAGCAATTATACCTATCCCTATTTCACAGAAGGGAGCTAAGAGTTAGAAAGGTGGTGATTTTCGTCTGAGGTCATGTAGGATATTGGGGTGTCCTTATGGGTTGTCTTCATGCCCTTAAGGGCCAGCCCTTAAACTTCCTCTGTGCTCCTTTTAGTGCCTGTGAAGCAAACTGAAAGTTTGCTGGTTAAATAATGGAATGATGGCATATCCATTTCAGGTAAGAGGGTCATGAATTGGGATCTTGTACTGGGAATATGGGATCAGCAGATTTGTTTCACTGGAGAGAGAAGTTGCTTCCCTGGAGGAAGGTTCCTGGACTTCATAGAAATAACTAGATAAGGATTAGCCCCAGGAGGGGATTTCTGGCCATAAGCAGAGGCTCTGAGAGCTCACTGGATCATGGGGTCTATCTGTATCTGCTGCTGTTGATTTCCCCAATGGTCCCTGTGGTGTGAGGGGACATTCTCCAGGTGTGATCTACAACTCCGGAGAATTTCTGTTTAATTTGAAGGAAATTGTCATGTAGGAGAGGAATTGACTTCCTCCGGTTCCTTCCTGAGAAGACAATTAGAATAAATTAGAATTAGAACCAACTTTACAGGACAAGTATTTTATTGGGCAAGAAGTATAGGTTTTGTCAGCAGAAAGATCTGGTTTTGGATTTTGTTGTTGGGAAGATGAAGTGAAATAACACACGTGAGGAGCTTAGGACAGTGTGAGAAACATAAATGCTCCGTCTTGAATCAAATTAAGGTTGTCCAAGTATAGAATTGAACACCAATGAAATTGAGATCTCCTTATTTCCCCAGTACTCAAACATTTAACCCATTATTCAGCATTAAATAAGAGCAACATTGCCACCACCGACAACCAAATCATCCAACATTTATTGAGTACTTACTCTAAGCAACTCTGTCTTTTACTGAGTATTTATTTTGTACCAGGCACCATGCTATGCATTTTACAAGAAATTTCTCACTGGATTCTTTATGGCAATTCCAAGAAGTAGATACTATTGTTATCCCTATTATACAGATGAGAAGATTGAGGTTAAAAGGGGCTGAAAAACTTGGCCAAAGTCAGCCAGTGATGGAGGTGGGTTTTTGAGGCCAGATCTGTCTCTTACGGTGGCTGTGTTATTAACCAGCAGCACACGTGGTTCTCTGAAACTGACCCTTACTTGGATAAGGATTGCAAGAGATAGTGGTTCCCAAGCGTTCCTATGTCTTATCAGTTAATCCTGTCAAACATCAGGGGCCTATCATGACAGATCTGTAAAGCCCAGTTTCCCCAAGGACTTCCATATCTTCATAGACATTAAAAAATACATTTAAAAGCAGATAAGATACTATGCCTTGTTGGAGTAAACTCTATTGCTATCACTTTAAAACACGAATGAAAGAATTGCATCAGCAGTTGAAGGTGGTATTAAGAGTGAATGTGAAGTTTGCTCCTGTCTGTGCTCCCTCCTTGCCCAGAAGCCACCCCCTTGCCTCTTCTCCCCATGTTATATCCAGTTGACAAAGCCCCAACTCTCCTCCGATTCTTTACCCGCATCCAGCAGCTGAACAAGGCTAGAGAAAAGCCCTCAGTATGCTGACCAACCTCTTCTTAAATTGAGGACCATAATTTTTAAGAGGGCCCTCTGTCACACACAGCCATTCTACCCTATTTCTCTGGTCAATTTCCATCCCATTCACTCAGAGGGCTACTTTGCCACTTTCACCTCTAATCTCGAACTCTCCCTTTCTCACTCTCACTCTGGTTGAGAAAATAGAAACAATTGCCAAAGAACTTCCTCTTCTCTCCACTACCAAACCTATGACATCCTGGCCATTGCACCCATGTGCTCTGCCTTTGCTCCCTGTGGTCCTTGCTTCTTGGCCAAAGTGCCCCCTTGCACTCACACATTGACATCTGCTCCCATCACCTTCTCCAGAACTTAGCCTTTCCAACCATTCCCTCTTCCTTCTGGATCACAGTGTTGCTCCCTTCCTTTTTATGATCTCTTTCATCATAGAAATACACCATAATACATACCATCTTAAAAAAGAAAAAAAAAAAGTATCTCCCTTGACTCCTTGTCTACCTCCTGCTACATTTCTGTTCTTCCCTGAAAAGAATTATGGGAATTTTTGTATACCTTCACTGCCTCCATTTCTTCAGTTCTCATTCTCCTTTCTCCCCCATGGGGAAGATAGGTTGTTGCCAAATAAAAGGTGAACGATCATGACAGTTTTATATAGTGGGAAGAGCTATGGAGACATGCACTCTATGAAGTTGGGCTAGCTTAACCTGAGTGGTCCCAGAGGCCCCACAAGGCAGTGACTTCCGGCAGTGACCATTCAGTGATGGCAGAGGATGTGTCCAATCATAATCATGCTTGAGAAAGGTTTTTGTTAATGGCTCTTTCTCTTTTCTTTTTTAAATGATAAGACATAGTGTGCACAAGTCCTTAAAGTCCCTATACCACACACACACCTACACACACACACACACACACACACGCACACAAAATTTAAATAAATTAATATAAATAATCTTATAAAGCAAACCTTTATGTAACTAAAGGCCAGGTCAAAAAATATGACATTGCCGGCATCCCTGAGTCACCCCATACACCTGCAATGTACTCCTCCCTTTCTAGGGCTAATTGCTCTCTCCGTGTTTTTCATAATAACTTCCTTGGTTTTCTTTCTGAGTCTTATCACTTAGGCATGAACCTTTTAAACAATATAGTTCAGTTTTTCCTGCTTTTAAATTTTATACAAGTCGTGTTGCATTCTTTTGGGTCTTATTTAATCATTCAGCATTATGTTTGTGGTGTTTTCCATGTTGTCTCATAGTTTGTCCATTTTCATTTCATCCAATCAATACACTGCAGTTTCTTGTCTATTCTACTATTTTTTTAAAAGATTTTATTTATTTATTTGACACACAGAGAGAGATCAGAAGTAGGCAGGGAGGCAGGCAGAGAGAGAAAAGGAGAAGCAGGCTCCCTGCTGAGCAGAGAGCCTAACACAGGGCTCGATCCCAGGACCCTGAGATCATGACCTGAGCTAAAGGTAGAGGCTTAACCCACTGAATCACCCAGGCGCGGTTCTATTCTATTATTGATGAACATTGGCTTGTTTTCAGTTTGGGGCCATTATTACCATTCTTGTATATGTTTTATGGTACGTGTTTGCTGGATTTCCTCTACGGCAGATCTTAGAAATGGAATTGCTGCTAGATGATGTATTATCATGTGAATCCACAACTTTGCTAGAAATGCAAGCTTTCCTCCCCTCTTTCTGTCTTAAAACTGTTCTTTTAAGAATATTTTTGATTTTAAAACACTCTCTTCAGGGTCACCAGGCACCTCCACTTTGCCAAATCTACTGGTTGATTCTGAGTCTTCATCTTGACCTAGTAACAGCTTTTGATACAAACACACCCTTCACCTGGACTCTGGCTGATTCTTTTGCCTATTTGCTGGACTGACCTCTTGTTCCCAACCTGTGAAGCCCCATTTGGGAATGCCAGACTAGTGTTGTCCATTCCTCTGCTTATTCAAGGAAGCTAGAGACCTTATGCTTATGTGAAATGTCTCAATTTTTAATGATGGAAATGAATTTACAAAATTTTATAAATACTACTCAGGCCAAACAAAGTGTATCTCTTGGCCAAGAGCCTCTTTGAAAGAATTGGAAGAAGGAGACAGAGAAGATGTGGCTGGACAGGTAAGAGGAGAACCAGGAGATTTTAGTGTCATGAAAATCAAGGGAATGGGGAGTTTCTAGGAGGAGGCAGTGAGTACTAGTCAAATATGGGAGAGAGGTTGAGTCAGTTAAGGCCCGAAGAATGACCAGTGGATTTCATTGTCAGGAAGACACTGGAGATCGAAGAAAAAATGGGTTCAGGGGCATTTGGGACATGTAGAATCCAGACTGCAGCGTGTTTAGGGGTAAATGGGTATCAATGTAAGGAAGGCATCAAAATGTCTATGTGAGGATGTTTTTGGCTATAAACAATAAAAAAACTTATTTAAGATGCCTTTAAATATTAAGGGTACCTGTTAACTCTTATAACAAAAGTCCTAAGAAGGGATCATTTATGGATTGTTAGTTCGATGGCTCCATTTTGTTATCACGGACCCAGATTTTGTCTGTCTTTTGGCTTTGCTTCCATTAGTGCGTGTCAGTCAGTCCAGCGGACATTCACATCATGGACACCAATTTCAGAAAACACATCCATATTCACCAATAGTCACAAGAAGAAATGCAGTATCCCTTCCTTGTGTGTCTTTTTAAGAGCTAACAGATTTTTTTTTTCCATAAGTCACCCCCTCCCCAGCTGACTTCCCCCTATATCTGATTGGTCAGGGTTATGGCATGTGCCCATGGCTAAACTGAAATGGGCCATAAGACACCGTTGGACAAATCCTGACTCCTGGCTTGGGCTTGCCTCCCCTGCCATCTGGGTACTATGAGCAGGGGCAAGGGAATATGGCTGCTGGGTAGAAGGGTCCTCTCAAGAGCCTCAGAGGACCCTCAGGAGTCAGTGCCCTGGTCCAAGGGAATGATTTTCATAGCCAATGCTGAGCTTGGGCGGAGCTCTCTTGAGGTAGAGCTGGGAATACCCTTTTGTCTACCTCAGCTCACACCACTCATTGTGGTAGGGTGGCCTCCTTTGCCTTCTCATTAGGCTAATTCCTGGAGACCTAGTATAAGCAAATGGACCATTTTATTTCATTTAGAAACTGGCTTTTATAATCCATACTCATATGTGTTTTATCTCCTTGAATTGTCTGGATGGTGGCGGTCTGATTAAAATGTTCTTCCTCCTGATTCATTCTTGGTTAGTGGGTGGGTGAAGGGATGGTATGTCTACCACAAAGAAGGTCAAATCCAGCCAAGTAAGATGTGTTTGTTCCTTTCCAAACTTACAAAGGGAAATGAAAAGCTAAGGACAGTTATTTTGGGAGAACCAGTCTCTGAATCCTAGTTCACAAGGAAGAAAAAGGCTTAGAAAAAAAAAAAAAAAGAATGAATGAATCAGTCCCAGGTGTTTTCCACATTTTTGAAATTCACTAAATAATTTCTCTGCTACTGACAGGGCCACCCTGACATTTTAGTTTTGAAGCGTCCTTACCTTCCTTAGATTTGGAACTAATCTCCAGTAGCAGTGCTTTTTTCTTTGCTCTCTGACTGGGAACATTTGTTTTAAAATTCACATCTATGAATCCTAGATCACCTGCACCCTGAGTCCAAGGTCATCTGGACTGTAAAGCCCAGATCACCTGCAACCTGAGCCTCAGATCACCTGTGTCCTGAATCCCAGGTGAAAATGATCACCACAATAAAGGTAGTTAACGTGCATCACCTTACATAGTGACACAGTCTTTTTGTTGTTGTTGTTGTTGTTGTGATGAGAACTTGTATGGTCTACAATGCTAGCAACTTTCAAATAGGCAGTACTGTATTAACTGTAGTCTCCATGCTTTAAGTTACATCTCCATGATTTATTTATTTATTTATTTTTAAATTTGGAGAGGCTACCACCCTTTTTTGTCCCAGGAAGGATCACAAGGGTTGTTTTCTTATTTATGTGATTGCAAAGCTGGTGGACACCCTTGGTCCAAAGAGCAGACTGTAGCAAGACAACTTTAGCGAAAGTCATCTTTCGAACACAAAGGTCTGGGAGAAGAGGTGAGAGACTTGTTTGAGGAAAGAGTGGGGCCCTTTGGAAAGGAAGTAGCTGACATCCCAGCTTCTGAAGTCTTGAGACGGGAAGTTAGGGAGCTCTTTCAGGGTAGACTGGGATGGCTTTGATCAAAGCTTATGACAGGCAAAGGAAGGGACAATGTGGCTCTTGAAATAAGATTATCTCAAGCAAGGGGGCACCTGGGCTGGGTCTCCAGCTACACACAGGATCTGAGGTTTGGTGGGGGTGGACTAGACCTGCACTGTCTTTGACTGGTGCTGGACATTTCTCTAGACCAAGCAAGCTGGGTTGGCCTGTGCTTAGGCTTTGGACAACAGTGGTTTAGCAGAAGTATGGAAACCACAGAGAGGCACCTGCTCGGAGGGCAGCCCTGTGGAGTGGGCTGCATCTGAGTGCAGTCCTGTGACAGCACATAAACGCCATCTGTTCAGCTGTGTGGGCCCCGTGGTCCACAGCAATACCGGAAGGAGTGGGAAGTGGAGGGACTAGCTTCAGTTCTCTGCTTGATATGGAAAAAGGAGGGATCCTGCCAGCCAGAGTCTGCCTTCCCCCCACCCCCCAACTCCTTTGGACGACGTCACCAGAGTCATGTCCTGAAGAATGGGATAACAAAGTTTCTGCCAATATTGGCATGTAGGGGACTGAGTTACTAATTGAAAAAATAAAAGCAAATGAGGGCATTTGATCCCAAGTTGATGAAGCAAGTTGTACTGAATAGAGATGTACGTATTTGTAATTACCTGCTTTTGTGTCTTTTTTCTCCACTGGGCTAAGAGTAGGGGAAGGAGGAAATCATGTCATTTACATCTCTGAATTCCTGCACTCAGTGTAGTGCTTGTCCCTCAATAGGCACTAAATAAATGTTTGTAGGCCTAAGATTGATTAATAAATGGCTACCTTGATTTTTGCAGATTTAAATTGATATTTTAAGGCTGGGAGTGATAATATAGGAAGGTCCCACCTGTGTGCCAGGTACTGGTGGGTCCTACAGAAAATATAGAGGTGAACCAGCTCTAGTTCTTGTCAACACAGACTTTCCCTATTGAAGTAGGGTAAGACTTATTGTAACAAATCAAATTAAGCATCATGGAATACAGCAGGGACTTATGGAAGCTTCCTGGGTTATTTAGATCAGGGCATGATAGGATGAACTTAATTTCAACATGTAGCGGTGACAGGCATTTCAGACAAGGAAATGGCCAAGCAAAGGCATAAAGATATTATTTTTCAGAAGTATTTAAAGTGAAGGAGGAGGGGCTCCTAGGTGGCTCAGTGGGTTAAGCATCTGCCTTCGCCTCAGGTCATGATCCCAGAGTCCTTGGATCGAGGCCTACATGGGGCTCCCTGCTCAGTGAGGAGTCTGCTTCTCCCTCTCCTTCTGCCTCTGCCTCTCCTCCCAGCTTGTGCTCTCTCTCACTCACTCTCTCTCCAAAATAAATAAAATCTAAAAAAAAAAAAAACAACCCACCGAAATGAAGGCTGAAAGGCAGGTAGCAGAATGCTATCACTGGCTCACTGATAGAGCAGTTGGGAGAAAGACTAGACTATATGTCAGAGAAAGAGGGTGTGTGAATCAAGATAGGCTAAGTTATGCTGTAGTAACGAATGACACCAAATCTTAGTGACTTTTATAATAACAAAGGTTTTTTTTTTTTTTAAGATTATTTATTTATTTATTTGACAGACAGAGATCACAAGTAGGCAGAGAGGCAGGCAGAGAGAGAGGAGGAAGCAGGCTCCCTGCTGAGCAGAGAGCCCGCTTCGGGGTTTGAACCCAGGACCCTGGGATCAGGGCCTGAGCCGAAGGCAGAGGCTTTAACCCACTGAGCCACCCAGCCACCCCCAAAGGGTTCTTTTTTTGTTTAAATTTTATTTATTTGAGAGAAAGAGAGAACATGTGAGAGACAGCACAAGCAGGGAAGAGGAGCCTAGAGAGTGGGAGAAGCAGACTCTCTGCTGAGCAGGGAGCCCGGTGCTGGCTTGATCCCAGGACCCCGGAATCATGACTTGAGCTAAAGGCAGACATTTAACTGACTGAGCCACCCAGGTGCCCCACCTTTATTTCTCACCCATATTACATATCTACTGTGGATCACCTGGAAGCTTGGGATCTCCTGGATCTCAGGATGACAGAGAAGTCACCACTTTGAGCATAGGAATTCAATGAGGCAGAAGGAAAGTGAACTCTGGAGAGTCTCTTCTGGTAACGTCTGCGGGAACACATCACTTCTGGTTACAACTGATTGTCTGGAATTGGTCACATGACTCTACTGCCCACAAGGGGGCCAGGAAGTACATTCCTGCCATGAACGCAGAAGGTGGAGAGCCAGAAATACCTGGTGAGCGGCACTAAAGTTTACCCCAGATGGCGAGAGGGACCCCATCTGGGAGGGTAGGATCCTGGGCCTGCAGTTCATGCTCCGTTGGTGGGGTGGTAATGGTGGCAGTTTTGTGTGTATTGAGGGGCTATAGTGTATGAGTGAATATATGTGGGGGGAAAGGGAGGCTTGTCTCTTTTCTTAATATTTAATTTTTAAAGTTTTCACAGTTTCTTATTATATCTTTGTACCAATAGCTAACCCATACACCTGACTTGGTTTTCCTCATTATGGCCTTTCCTCATTTTGAATTTACACAGTATTTTCAGCGTCCCCTCCCTCCCTTCATCCTCGCCACCCTCCCTTTCTGTCTTCCTTCCATTGTTTATTCAAACAAACCTTTTATTTTGTAATAATTTTAGATTTGCAGGAAAGTTGCAAAGATAGAATTCCCATATTCCCTTCACCCAGTTTCAGTTTCCCCTGATGTCATCTTTCAATTCTGTGAGACTTCTTTACGCTTTAAGGGTTTTTTTTTAATCCTTTTTTAAAATTTATTTATTTTCAGCATAACAGTATTCATTGTTTTTGTACCACACTTTAAGATTTAAACCCCTTGAGGACTACATCCTGCCTGACCTAGTATTTCTCTGGTGTTTCTCAAAGAACTGTGGCTAGTGGTGGTCCCCGCTTGAAGACTTAAGCGTGTTTTCTGTTGATTGCGGACATGTCTGGGCTTGCCTAGAGGCCAGGAAGGCCAGTCTTCCATAGGTCTGTGAGTAAGAGGGATTGAGGGGCCCTTTGGGAATGAGAGAGAGGGAGGTGGAGGTGGCCAAGCAGTTGGTTTAAAGGCGATGGGTTGGTTTTGGAAGGAAGGAGGCTTCTGAGCTCATCAGGAAGTGTGTGGTTCAAGAGCTGTCTCTCTCTGGTCTTTGGCCAGGGGGAGGCGGGGTGGTTATGTGACAGTCACAGTCAGAGCCTGTGAAGAACAGTGAGTACAAAGGCTGTTGTCCTCCGTGAAGCAGAACTCAGTGGGGTGTGGAAGCGGTGTGGGTGAGAGGACATTTTGCATTTGAGATGCAAAAGGCGGGTGGGGGCGGGGTGGCCTGAGCAGAAGGCCAGACCAACCTGCATCTGGATGGAGCAGGACTTCCAGGGCCATTGCTTTGGCAAGAGACAGACCCTATATGAGAGCTCGGAAGACAACGTTCTCTAGCTCACGTGAGCATGTTCTTGAGGACAGTCTGGGAAAGAGCTGGGCGGAGGCGGTAGGTTCAAGGAGTCACAAAATTCCTCGCCATATTTTGTGTGGTTGTTGTCACTGAGACCCTGTTGTACTCTCAAGGCAGTTGGCTGGACAAGTATCTGGATGGTGTTTTGGTTGGTTGGGCTCTGGATACTTGTTAAATATTGTTGACTCATTGCCCATCACGCTCTCAAGAAAGGGAAAGTCCCCAGAGGTCACGGCCCAAAGAGATGAGTGTTTTCTTAGCCTGGGCTCCTTAAAGATACAAGTCACCCCTTGTGACAGTTGGGCACCTGAAGGCCTATAGTATACACCAGTGGTCTGACCCCAAGACTCTCTGGCTGGGAAGAAAGGCTTTCATGTGTGAAGGGAACACCAGACCACCCAAAGGAGGAGCTCAGGAGGTGGGGAGGTTTGATGAACACCACCCTCAGGAGGGGAAACAGAGGTCCAGAGATTCCAGGGACTTTCGGGGACTATCCCAGAGACGAGTCAGGCTAGGAGCTCAAGAACTGGGTGGAATTCTGTATATTCTAGAAATTATCTGTATTGTTGTCTGTTGCTTAGTGAAGCTATGGATTTGTCTTTGGGAGCAGCAAGGGGTTGGGATACAAACCCATTCTCAGGGGAAGGAGAGCCTGTAGGGTTCGCTGTGGAGCAGCAGTGTGAAAGAAAGAAGTCCTTGGGCCTGGGTGGGAAATGCTGGGTCCAGCCAAGAACTGACCTTGAGGCTCTTCCTTCTTTGCTGGCGAATGGCTGTGTTGATCTGCAGCAACTCAGTGAGAGTCAGAGCCCCAATCTCTGCTCCCAGGCTGTTCGTTCTGATTAGTTATGCCATCTTGGTCAAGGGCATTGCCATCTCCTGGTATCACAGACCGGAAAACTGAGTTGCTTTTGGGATGTGCCCTTCAGTACTAATAAATTTGTGCTGAGGGCCAAATCTTCCGTGCATTGTTCTGGGTGCCTTATGTTTTTTGTTGTTGTTGTTGTTGTTCCTCTATACTAATCTGGTGAGATGGGTGTTATTACTCTTATTTTACAAATGATGAAACTAATGCTAACAGTTTAGGTAGCTGATTCAATCTTAAAACTACCATGTCTAACATCAGAACTCTCGTTGTCTCCACAATCCCTCTGTTGCTTTTTAGTGTTCGCTGTCTTTTCCATTCTATGAGATCAATATTTCTCCAGAATGGGCTCTAGCTACATGCCCCAGAATCACTTAGGCTACCATTAGGAAGGATCGCCAATGGCGTCCAGACCCATGGAATCAGGCTGTGGAAGCAGAGCCCACCCCTTGCCTATGCAGCAAGTTGTGTGAGTGGCTCTGATGTCATTCATGCTTACGTTCCCCTCCTCTGGCCAGTGTCCATCTCTGAGACTGGTTCGACTTCTAGGACCGATTTCAAAGTTTTTGCCACATGCTCTGTATGCTGCTGTAAGGGAAGAATCAAACAGATGAGTCATGGGTCGGCACTCTGGGGTTGGCCCTATGTGAGGACACACAGAACAGGATCGGCAGGGTCCCCCAGACAAGCCACAGGTCCACGGGATGATGGCTTCTGTACCATCTGGAGACCATCTTTGCTAACCATCGTCATCATTTAGCGAAGATGTGGCATGGGCTCCAGCTGGGCTTTGGGGATTCTTACAGAGCAAACTTTGGCCCACAGATTGGCTATTGAAGTCAACTGCGGCCATTTATTATTTACTCTCTGTCAGCCATGAGGCAGGTATAAAGTGGTCACGCGTATTACCTCAAAAGGCTATGAGGTATATATTAATATTTTCTCATTGGGTCGATACAGAAACTGAGGTTTGGAGAAAAAATTAAGTCACTTGTTTAAGTTCAAGTGGCTCGTAGGTATTAGAGTCCGAATTCAAATCCAGCCCATGGAACATAATGTTTAGTGGCTGTTTGTGCTTCAGGATACTGGGTCTTGGGATCAGTGAGGTCAACTGCCTCCCGATAGTTCTGGCTCAGCTCTTTGGCGCTTATGTTTTGTTAAGCCTGAGGCTCTGCTCTCTGCTGTGGGGCCCCCACAGGGTGAGACGAGTCCCAGAGACTCACAGTGTAATTAAGAAAACAACTCATTTGCAAGAAGCTGTAATAACTCAAATGGGCTGGCTGGGAGTTTTGCTCTGTGAGTGTGTGTGGGTGAGGGTATGTGTGTGCATATATGTGCATGTGTGTAATGGGAGAGAAGGTATGAGAAGAAGACAGAGCTGTGGGGGAGGAGAAGTGATGTGGTTCCAGGACCTGGTTCAGAGGGCACAGGGAACTCTGGGTCCTCCCTGGCTGGTGAGATAAGAGGATTCTGTGTGTGGAGGTGATGTTTGGAGTCAAGTGGCCGCACATTAGAATATCTGGGGAGCTTTTAAAAATACCAGTGCCTGGGCCTTGCCTAAAGACATTGATTTAATTTGGCCAAGCAGGGGACTGGAGATGGACATGTAGTTTTTAGAAGTCTCCTTTGTGATTCTAATGACTATCTGGACCGAGATGTGGGCAAATGCATGCTCTTCCAGCATCTCCTGGGCTGTCCCCCGTTTTGAATCCAAGCCACAGCTCTTTCAACAGACTTCTTGGTGTTGGGCCTCCTTGTTCTCCCTTTCGTGTGACTGAGCAGTCAGATGATCACGTATATGCCTACAAGGAGAAGCCACCACCTGTTGCTGTAAATCAAGCACAATTTCATCATCCCTTTGCCCCATGTATTTCCAGTACATCTGGATGGGTAATCTGTTGTTTTCTGCTTTGTAGCAAACTTGCGCAGTCACAAGGGGATGGGTGCTGTGGGACTGCTGGGGCTTTTGCCCTGTAAATATAGGCTGGGTGAGTTTATTTATAGGAAATTATGATGATCACTTTTGATTGTTATTGACCAGAGCAGGTTTTCACATGCCTCATCTGTCCTTAATTTGTTGTTGGGGAAAGACTTACAGATAAATCACTTTTGTAAAGGCCCTAACTGCTTTAGAAAAATTCTAACTGCTTTAGAGAAATTCCCCTATGTGGGGGCTTCCATGAGGTGGGAGGGAATGGTCAGAAATCGCCCTGGAGCAATTAGAAAGTTGGAAGATCTAGGAGAGAAGAGCTATGTTGCTGTATTTGACAATGCATGAAGGTGGTGGTCTTCAATCTTGGCTGTACACTAGAATTTTCCAGGGAGCTTAAAAGTAAAAAACAAAGTCAACAAAAATCCCACATCTCGGGCTGTACCCTGGAACCATTGACTAAGAGTCTTTGGAACATGGGACCTGACATCAATATTTTTTTAAGCTTCAGAAGATTTCGATGTGCAGCCAAGGTTAAGAACCACTGTGTGAGGGGATAAGAGAGGCTTAATAAATAAGAGGGTGACCCAGCAAGCTGTAAGGAAGAGAGAAGAGTAAGAAGTCAAGGTTAGAGACAAGTTACATACAGCAGCTTTGGAATGTAATAGCTAAGTCCAGCCAACTCCAAGAACTCAGCTTAGCCTTAAGAAACCGATGGCCAGTCTCCAAATATCCTTGCAATCCCCAGTTCACAAGCCATTTGCATCACGAGGCTCAGGGTCCATGTGAGGGTTGATGATGAGAGCAACACCACACTTCTTCTCTACCTCTTGGCCCAGGGAGGAGGGGTGAGGGGATTTCAAGATCACTCTGATTCCCTACGCAGCCAATCATCCCAATGGATAATGGCCAGAGAGTGTTAGGAAAGTGCAGGGGGTGGGGAGGGTGGGATTGCTCTTTGTGGGTATGGCTGAGAGAGCCCTGGCAGAGGGATCAAGGGACACAGACAAAACACAAATCCATCATCCAAGGTCCTAGTGAACAGGTGTGGTCTGTTTGGTCTGTTTGTAAGCAATCACCAGGGACACTTTGAAAAGATGCTTTATTTTGAGATAATTTAGAATGTACAAAAGAGTTGCAAGATTCCTGTACAAAGAACTCCCACACCATTAGCTGGGACTCACTAATTGTTAACTTGTAACCATGTATACTTTATCACTCCCCCTCTCTGTCTAGATGTATACATATTTTTCTGAACCTTTGCCCCTAAACACTTCATTCAGCACCTATTTCTTATGAACAAGGATATTTTCTCACATAACCCCAGAACTGTGGAACTAAACGACGACCCACCAAATGAGAAAAGCAAAGACTATTCCAAACTGGCCACAGCGAGAGAATCGACCACCATCACTTGAATCTTGGCACAGAGACTCAAAGGCAGGCAGAGACATGGGCAAGCTCTACAGTGGAGGGAAGGGAAGGCTTCTGGTGTGTCCTGACTGGAGGCTGTTGGCACGAGGAAGCTGGAGGTGAGCTAACTAGACGTGGGGGGTCCGTGCGCTTGGTCAAGAGTGCGTGTTTGACTTTCCCTGGTTGGTCCTAAGTTGGAAGCAGGGACAAAAATCAGGGAAGCTGTCAGTTATGAATCAGGTCCTAGCCATTTGGGGCTGACTGTTACAGAAATTACTGTTAGGTTTCCTGGATCGTCCCTGCAGATACCAGTCTGGCTTCTGCAGGTCTGACCTAATAGGGCTGTTTATTGTAGGTAAGGGGTTGGTTTCCTCGGCAGGTTGCTGCCAGCTGTTGGTCAGAGTTCTGTTTTTATCCATAGTCTGGCCACTGTCTATTGGGATAGTCAGCCTCACCATATAACGGACAACTTCAGATTTAACTTCGGGGTAAAACGCTGTTATCTAGAAAATGCTCCATATTCAAATTTTGTCAGTTGCCCTCATCCTGTCCCTTATGGCAGTTTCCCCTCCAGATCCAAAATGCAGCCGAAGATGACGCCCCACATTTCGTGGTCATGCCTCTTTAATCCTTTTTAACCTGGAAGAGCTCCTCAGCTCTTTTTTATCTTTCCTGACACAGATTCTTGGGAAGTACCCAGGCCAGTTGTTCATGGTGGGGAGAGCCCCGAAGACACACGCATATCCCAGCTGGCTGTGAAAACTGTCCACAGCCAGCGACCCTCTGGCTGTGGCTCCTTGGTCCTGTCCTAGAGCTCCAGGGATTGTCTGGGTGGACGCAACTCAGGTAACCGGATCTTCAGCCCTTTAGCGAGGACGTGGACAGTCACGTCTCCAGGCAGGGCAGAAGAGAAGCTTGTAAACAGACAGTGGTACCCACGGTCATGTCCTTTAGCATCTAATCTTTTGCAAGGCCAAGAGCATTTGTGAAACATGTTTTGGTTCCGTTTGTGGGAATATGTTCTTTCATCAGATCAGCCGCCCACTGCATTTTGCATACATAGACACTGGGTTTCCCTCCTTCTCACCTCTCTCCTCTGTCTCCTCCCTGCTGCAGGTTCCCATCTCTGCAAAGATGCCAGAAACATTTTCCAGGCCCCAAAGGGAGAAGGTCAGGGCTGCTGTTCCTGCAGGATGGGGGGACAGTGGCAGCCGTTTGTCCCAGGCCTGTGTTTTTTAAGAACATCAGGGACACAGAGAAGGTTTTGTTTGGGGCCTGAATAGCTTTGGGGGCAGGTCTGCCACTCTGAAAACATTCACCCCTCAGTCACTCCAAGCTGCTGTCAAAGAGTGATTTCTGGATCTGTCAACAGCCTGGGTCGTAGTTAAAATTCCCTCTATCTTCATCCCTGTGAATACATTGAGCAATAACAAGTTTTTATTTATGGGGAATTGGACTAAAATAAGTGTGCTCTGTGTGGCAGTAAGACCGTGGTCTTTGGTGTTTGGATGTTTGACTTAACCCTTTCTTTGCCACCTAGCCGTGTGTCCTTGGGCGAAGTGCTTTGCTTCAGGTTCTTTAGCAGTGAAAGTGGGCGGAAGAAGTTGTTTCAGTGTCCCAGTGAGGATTAAATGTCATGAAAAATGACAGCATTTAGCACAGTGGTTGGCAAATAATAGGCACTCATCAGGTTGTTAATCATCACCGTGACTTTGTTTGTCAGTAAGCAGAAAGTTAAAACCTGCTTGCTGGAACTCATTTTCCATGGCCATTGTGGAGAGAAAGTATCGCTGTCACTCAGGTATGAATTTAGATCCCGGCTGTGCCCGTCTCCGGCTGGGTGATGTGGAGCAAGGGAAACTTCTTTGAGGCTCAATGTCTCCCCTATGGAATGGGAACAGTGTCTTCTTTGCAAACTGATCACATCTAACAAGAGAACCCAGTACAGTGCCTAGTGCAGAGTGGATGCCAGCAGAGGAAAAAAATGGGAAATGGGGAAATTTAGGTTTTTTTGTGCCTTGCCTGTGATTCCTCTGGAATGGGAGTCCAGAGTCTTATGCTTTTCCCTGGTCCAGCAGGGGCTTCCCACCACATTCCTCTCCTTCCTTGAGAAACCCCCATCTTCTAGATCATTCTCTCCTTATCACCCTACTTAAATTACTGGTCTTTTGTGGCATCCTCTAGGACCTGTGAGAAAATGGACAGGCTAAGCCAGGGGGGCTCATTTGCGCTAAGGGGTAAGTGGCTAATTGTGGATTAATGGGTCAGTATTTTCCCAGGGAATTTACTTGTATTTTAAACAGAGGCTTTTACTCTTGGAATCCTATCCATTTTAGGATAAGATCATTTTCTGGGATTGTACTCCTCATTTTCCTGTGAAGGTGAAGACCCCACGGTTAACAGCAGAGCCAGGGGGCAGAAGCCAGGTCTTCAGATTTCTAGTTTAGATTTCTTCTTGGGGAAACAGGGTCACCATGAGAATCTTGGGCTTCCAGGTAGCTGAGCTGGTAGAGGAGTTCGGTCAGCTGGACTGACACAGGGCCTCCTTCTTCATGATGAGCCAGGGCCAAAGGCTGTGATGTGCCTTGAATGTAAACCACCCACCAAAATGTGCCACAGAATCAGCCAGTAATAACTTGGGGGGGGGTGAGTTTCAGATTTTCCCTTTTTAATTTAATTATTGAGGTGGTTTTATTTTCTGGATTAAAAAAAAAAACTTTTGTTCATTTGCACAGGGAAAAATAAATAGATTCTAAGTTACAGGAAAGGTCATTTTTATTCCAAAATCCAAACATATTCAATTACACCCTCATTAAAAAAAGAAATCTCCACTCCCCGGTAACTGAGTTTTTCTCAGGGGCCCCAACGGGGTTCCTGTAACTCCTCTGGGCCTCTAAGCATGCCTGGCAGACGGAAGGGGCCATGCATTGTTTTAAACCATCTCAACTCATGGCCAGAGAGCCTGAAGCTTCAACCACTGGGTCCCCTGAGGGATTGCTTCTTTGAGGGTCCTGTGAATACAAACCTGAAACCCAAAGGCTGGTAATAAAATCATCTAAAATCATCTATTGGACTATTATTAGTATGGTGGTGAGGTGTGGGAAGGGTCCAGAGGGAATGGAGGTTGGGAAGGGTATGTTTTGATGGAAGGGTTGGGTTCGTTACAAGAAGATTGAGGAAAGAGGAGCGAGCGCTTCTAGAGTTTATTTCCTGAATGAGCCACTTCTGGGTGGGGAACCTTAGTTTAGGGAACAACCAAGGCACGAAGGGCAATATGGAGAGCAGAGGCAAAGGAAGGAGAGAGGTATTACTAAGAACAGAGTTGAGAGAAGTTGCTGAGGTGAATTTCACCTCCTTTCTGAGTGGGCTGGCATGGCCTCCCTACTTGAAGGCTCCAGGCTTGTCACTCTGAGAACTTTCAGATGCCTCCTCACACAGTATTTGCCTTTTTGGGCTGGCTGTGGAAGAGGTGAAGAGTCCACCAACTCAACTTGTAGAGATATTTCCCCCTCTCTTTTTCTTGTTCCCAAATAAACCTCCAAGCAAGAAAGAACACACAGACCTTGACCTGATTCATGTCTAACCAAAGCAGGACTGTGGGAGTCCAGTGCCTATAAATCAGCTTTCCTCTCTGAACGCCTCTAAGAAAATCTTCCCCAAGGCAGTCGCCTCAGCCGGAGTTCACACACACTGACCAGCCCTTTGAAATTCTGTCTGCAGATAATGGCAGTCACAGTCGGCCGGTCTTAGTGAGAGAATCCCGTTGGCTGTGATATAAGCCAGAAGAATCCCCAAGGTGGCTGATGAGATTTGCCTTCTGGAGGAAGAAATATAATAAGGAATAGACCACATTTAACACTGTAGTTTAAAGAGGGCTTTAATCCTGCAACCCTGGATATTTCGGGATTTTACTACTAGGAGGAGGATTGTCTTCAAGTTCAGTTTAGAAGTGAACTGGTGGTTAATGGGGACTCAAGCATCATTTCTTCTACTGACTTTTAACTGACATGGACTTTTCTTAACCTTGAGGTCCAGTCAGATTTCAGGCAACAAATAGCTAACCCTGGTTTGTCCAGAGCTCAAGTCAAGGCCAGTTTGGGGACACAGGGTGAGGGGAACTCTAAGTGTATGTGTGTTTTCATTCTCTAAGTTGTGTATTCAAGTCATCGTGTTAGTCCATGATATCAGAATCACCTGGGACACTTGCTTAAAATATTTGCTTCAAATATTCATAGGTTCTGCCCAGTCTGACTGTTTCAGAAATTTGGGGGAAAGGTGGCAGCTTAGAAATTTACATTTTACACATTTTATACAATTTCTTCATTTGAATCTAAAGTACATCGAAGGTTGCCTTTAGTGAGATTCAGCTCCTAAAATTTCCATTGCCTATTTATCTTCAACCTAAATTTCAAATTCTTGGGAGTGAAAGACCAATTGTCTTTATGTTTCAGTGATATGTTTCTGAATAACAAATTACCCCAAAACTTATGGCTTAAACAACAATTCTATCTCATGATGTGTGAGTTAGAATTTAAGCAGGGCTCAGCTGGTGGGGTGATATGGTGCTGAAGGATCCACTTCCAGACAGAGCATTCCCATGACTAGTTCGATGTTCCTAGTTGTCAGCTAGGAGTTTAGCCAGATCATCCATGGAGAGACCTCAGTCTCTTTCCTATGGGCTTCTCTATGGGGGCTTTTTGGCTTCCCCACAATACAGTAGCTGGGTTCCAAGAGCAAACGCTTTGAGGGACAAAGATGGAAGTTGCGAGCTTCTTCTGATATAGCCTTAGATGTCAGAGAGCATCACTCTACCATATACTGTTGGTCAAAAAATTCATAACTACCAACGCAGATTCAAGCATAGACAAAACACACTTCCCCACCTCGATGTGTGGAGTAGTATGTGCGTACAGAGAGGAAAGGAAACAAGGATGGCTATCTTTGAAGACTTTCTGCTGTGTCTTGCTTGGGTCAGTTATCAACTTCTGTACCAATCAGTCATGGACACATGGATGAGGGACATAATACAAATTTAGTCACTGGGGGCTCAACTTGGCATATTGAGGAGGGCACCCATTGAAGGGGAAATTGTTAAAAATCTTGCAGGCACTCGAAGGGATGTCTGATGATTATGGAATCTTACAGATCATCTAGCTTGGGCATTCACTCAAATTAGGAACTGCCTTTGGGCATTGGCTATCCAGGAGAGCTAAAGCTCTTCTGACCTTTCCATGAGACACCCTGTTCCATTTTCAGACAGTTATAGCTATGTAAACTGGATTCTGGTTCTCTGTAATAACCATCAATTATCCATTAGAATAACACTCAACTATGGATTGATTTTCTAGACCGCAAGTTTCCCCACCAGGCTTAAACTCTTTAAGGCCTGAGTGTGTATATTTTGTGTATCCAGTCTTAGTCCCTGGCATACAGTAGGTGCTAAGTAAATGCATGTTGAATGTTCTTAAGTGAATAAATACATTTACTCTTCCTCATCTGCACAGACAGCTAAGTTGGTTTTGATGTGGATCTTGAGTTCCTATCTAATAGTTCATCATTGCTCTCATATTTTCTCCAAGCAAAAGCCAACTGAAATAAGTTATGGTTAAAATGCAGGTGAGAAATCAAGTGAATGCTGTCCTAAACATTAACAATAGAAGCTAAGTTCTTTAAAATCGTAGGAGAAATTTTACCATTTTGGAGCCAGGATTGAAACAACCATGAACAAAGACATTATGTGCTTTGTTGTTGTTTAGTTTAAAGAAAAAGTCAGTAAACTTTGCCCCTCAGTGTCCTGGCTGAATCCTGCCTGCCGCCTGTTTTGGTAAGTAAAGAATTATTGAAATACAGCCAAGTCTGTTTGTTTTTTTTTATTGTCTGTGACTGCTTTCGTGCTCCAACGGCAGAATCAAGTAGTTGTGACAGATTACGTATCCTCTCAAAGTCTAAAATATTTACTATCTGGCCTTTCACGGAAAAAGTTTGCCAACCTACGGTGAAGGGCTTGTCTTGTTCCATTTGGTGTCATGAGAAAATACCATAAACTGGGTGACTAAAAAGCAACAAACATTTATTTCTCATAGTTCTGGAGTCTGATATTTAGGTGCCAGTGTGGTTGGGTTTGGGCTATCTTCCAGGTTAGAGATTCCCATTGTATCTACAGAAGATACAAGAAGACGGAAATTGGATGAGGGAGTGATGTGGGGTCTCTTTTATAAGACAGTCCCATTCATGAAGGTTCCACCCTAGGATCTTATCACCTCCCAAAGGCCTTGCTTTCCAGTATTATCACATTGGACCTTAGAATTTCAACATGTGAATTCTGGAGGTGGGGGCAGGGACATTCAGACCATTGGAACCTTCAGAACATCGTAGGTCTCTTCTTGATCCCCTTGATCTTGGATCTTGGTTATTTTACTTGGAAATGTTGAAGGAATCTTATCGCCACATTTCTATATTTCTAGATGTTTTTTTCCCATCCGAAAAGAACTCTTCCCCAGCTTGTCCATGGTGGGGTCTCCAGTGTTGCTGAACTTTTAGATAAAAACAAAGTAGAAGTTCTTTACTTGAGCAATTAATAAGAATAGATCTTAAACCAGCGTAAAGAGCAGAAGACTTTTAATCTAAGAGAATGGGTTTGGGACCCATCAAAGTAAGCCCTGTAGTAGACATTTATTATTATTATTATTTTAAAGATTTTATTTATTTATTTGACAGAGATCACAAGTAGGCAGAGAGGGAAGCAGAGAAAGGGGGAGGGAAGCAGGCTCCCTGCTGAGCAGAGAGCCTGATGTGGGGATCAATCCCAGGACCTGAGATCATGACCTGAGCTGAAGGCAGAGCTTAACCCACTGAGCCACCCAGGGGCCCCTGTAGTAGACATTTATTGTTCTTTGGTTGTCTAGGTTGCATTCCTCCTTTCTTTGGGTAATAGCAATTTACTGACTTCTGGGTAATTACTTCTCCCTACTAAGTGCTGTCTTGATTGACTCAAGGTAACTTGCCCTGCCCTACCCAAGCTTAGACATATGACTCAAACTAGGGTTCTTTGACCCAAAGAGTGAACTGTCCAAAGATGGACAGAATGTCAAAATCGACTCATCCTAGTAATGGTAGCCTGCATGACTATCCTTCTCTTCTGTTGCTGAAAAGTCCCGGGGATGCTCTCGTCCCTGCCAGTTTACCAAACTTTCCTTTAATTCTCTGAGCTACCTGTATTTTTTCAATACTTCCCTCTCTAATCAAAATTAGTCAAATTCTCTTTCTTACAACCAAAGACCCTAAGTAATACAAATAAATAATAATAAGCATATGAAAAAAAGAAATGTTCCAAGAAATACAAATCAAAGTAAATATTTATAGCCTGTAAAATTAAAAAGAGACTCAAACAATGAGGATATCCAGTTGTATCAAGGATATAGTAAGACAGGAACACACAAATTTCTCTGAGATTGTAATTGATGTTAACTTTCTGGCAATTATTTTTTTATGATATGAGTCAAGAGAATTAAAGAAGTTTATACCTTTTGACCTAGAAATTCTGCCTCTTGGCATTTGTGCCAACAAAAGTACAAGAAATGGAGATAGAGATTTATGTAGAAAGCGTTCAGTGTTATTTTTAATAACAAGAGATGGGAATTTACTTAAATATTCAATATATTAGAATGGTCAAGTAAATGAAGGAGGTGGTATTATGTTGTAGTTGAAAGTATGGGCTCTGAAATTGGTCAACCTGGCTTTAAGTCTGGCTTTAAGTCTGACCAGTTGTGCAGCCTTGGACAAATTACTTAGACTTTCATCTGTAAAGTGTAAACAAAATGATATATCTAACTGTGGTAGCCAGCCTTCTAAGATGGTCCCCTTGATAGCTGCTTCCTGGTATTTGTGTCCTTGTGTGGTTTCCTCTCGCATTGGAGAGGTTGGCCGGTATAAGCAGTAGGATATTGTGAAAATGATAGAATGTGCTATCTGAGTCCAGGCCATAAAAGCTATGTGGCTTCCATCTTGCTCTTTTGGATCACCTGCTATGGGGAAATTTAGTCACCATGTTGGGAGGGCATTGAAGCAACCCTATAGAAAGGTCCATGTGACAAGGATCTGAGGCCTCCTGCCGACGGTCATGTGAGTGAGCTGTCTTGGAAGTGGATCCTTCAGCCTTGTCAAACCTTCAGAAAAAATATGCTGGATAACTGGCTGACATCTTAATTGCAATTTCATGAGAGACCTGTAGCCAGGACCACTCGACTGAGTTACTCTCAAATCCCTGGCCCACAGAAACTGCATGAAATAGCAAAAGTTTATTGTGTTAAGCCACTAAATTTTGGCATAAATTGTTATCCAGCAATAAATAACAGTTAACTTCACTGATCCTCAGTTTATTCATTTGCTAAATGGGGACAATACTGCCTGCCCTAGATTTTTGTGCAGAATAAATATGATTAGTGAAAAATTACAGGTCTACCATCCTTACCTGAAGTCTTAGGAGCAAGATACGTTTGGGTATTAAGAATTTTTCAGCTTCTATTAAAGTAATAAGATGCATAATATACTGTATATTTTGAAACACCCCATTGGGGTCTAATTCAGTACCTCATAATCAAACAGTAATATTCTCATATGAAAAGGTATGAATATGTACCTGAAATGGATAAATAAAAGCTAAAAATAGTCTCATGTCAGTTTTTCCTGTCAGGATTTGCCGCCAAATAAATTTGCTGCCAATATACAAAAGGAGCAAAGAGGCAAAATTGGCTTTCAGAGCTTTTTGGATTTCAGAATTATGGTCAGAGATTGTGGATTTATATGGATTTTATCATCCCAGGTTGAATTCTTTCCGAACACCAGCTCCTTATCTTATCTAGTTAGTCTCTGGTTATCTTTCTCCATTTATTTAGATTAATGAGGAAGAGACGAATGTGGCCTCCATTACTCTTTGGAAACCCAAAGAGTGGTGGCTGACACACTGAAAAAAATCAGCGTTCCAACCAAAGGATATTTCCCCTTATGAATTTAGTTCTCATTTCTGGGTGAACACCTGATAGTCATGACCCCAGAGGATACCAGTGAATCATCCAGTCATGGGGTTTAGAGATGATTCAGCAAGATTGAAGTGGTATCAGGAGTGCTTTTTGGCTGAAGATCTGGAAGGTACTGATTACACATCCAATTATGCAACTAGTCCTGAGGCTCGCATTGTGGTACAACCTGATTCTCACCCAAACTAAGCATGAAACAGGGCCCTCACCTCGTAGGGCATGAGCTGCTGCCCTGGGAGATTTCAGGCCCTGGGAGTCTAGGGAAATTGTTCCTGCCAAGATGGGTCACCTTCCTGTCTGCAGCAAATGGAAGACGGACTGAGAGCCAGCTCTGTGCATTTTTTATCTTCTCAATAACATTCTCTTTCTCTGAAGCAAAGGTCAGGGGTGCTTTGGGAGAACCAGAAACAATTCACTTCTCTTATCTTCTTCAAGTGTTGTCTACTTCCATACTAAAAGGGGGTACTTCTCTGTGCTGAATCAATTCCTAATGTTCAACATTCAGTAATTAGGGGCTCGTTCAAATGCAGTAAAACTTATCCCCTGCCCAGTTCTTGTAGGCAGAATAATGTACTTGAATTAGAGGTCATGAGCTTGGGTTCAAACTGCATTTCTGTTACTGACCGTGAGCCTGGCCAAGTCATTTTACCTTTCTGAGCTTTATTTTTTTTTTATAAAATCTTTTTTTAAAAATTTTATTTATTTATTTGACAGAGATCACAGGTAGGCAGAGAGACAGGCAGAGAGAGAGAGGAAGGGAAGCAGGCTCCCTGCTGAGCAGAGAGCCCAATGTGGGGCTTGATCCCAGAACCCTGGGATCATGACCTGAGCTGAAGGCAGAGGCTTTAACCTACTGAGCCACTCAGGCACCCCTGAGCTTTATTTTTATCAATCAAACGGGGAATGAAAAGGAAGGGACTCCATTAGCTTTAATATTCTATAGTTATCTTTGAGAAGCTTATTCCTTCCATTAACTCTTCATTCATCCAATAAATATTTGCTGAATATTTACTGTATGTACTATTCTAGGCATTGAAGATGCACTGCCTTTGTTGTTAGTTTACGTGCTAATATGATAAGGCAGAAAACATATAATTCTTAAAAGAGGGAGTAGAGGTAGTGATAAGTGTTATGAGTAAAATAAAACTAGATAACGGACTAGAGAGTGAATGTGGGGTGATATGGGAGAGTATCCATGACCATACTAGACAGTGGTCGGGGAAGGATTCTTGAGGGAGGTTGCATTTGAGAAGAAACCTGATAATCACTTGATAATATTTGTTGAATGAATGAATGAACAAGAAGGAGATAGTCATGGGAATATTTGGAGGAGAAACATTCTAGGCAGAGGAAACAGCCAATGTAAAGATCTTGAGTTGGGAATGACCTTAGCACATTTGCAGGCTAGAAAGGAGGTGGTGCTGATGTATAGTGAGGAGAGTGAGTGGGCAGCAAGAAAGCCAAGGTAACTAGGGTCTTGTAGGTCAGGTTTAAAAGTAGAGTTTTATTCTGAGCGCAAAGGGAACCATTGGCAGAGTAACATAACCTGATTTACACTTTAAAAATATCATTCTGCAATGTGATACCACTTTCCACGCACCAGAATGGCAAACAAAAAAGACAGACAATATTGAGTGTTGTTGAGGATATGCAGCAGCTGGAATTCTCATTCTCTGCTGGTGGAAGCAGAGATTGGTATGAATAGTTTGGGAACAGATTGGCCATATCTATAATGCTGAACATAGGCACACTCTGTGACTCAGCAATTTCATTCCCAGTTACATACTCCACAGATAGGTGTACCTATATTCACCAACGGATACGCACAAGGTAAGTTCATTACAGCTTCAAATGGGAGACTATACAAATGCTCATCAAGAGTAGAACAGAAATGTGAATTGTGGTATCATAGAGTCGAATACGATAAGCATCAAGCATGGGCCAACTGTAACTACCCATAACCACATGGATGAATTTCACAAAGTTAATGTTGAGCAGAAGAAGCTGTATTGAAGAGTTCGAGCTATCCAATCCCATTTATCTGAACTTCATAAACAAGCACAACTAACCTGAGGTGTTGGAAGTCCAAGCAGTGGTTCTGTTGGAGAGTCTAAGGATGAGTAGAAGTGTGAAGGGGCCTTTGGGGTGCTGTAATGTCCTGACCTGGATGTTGGTTATATGAGTATATTTGGTGTCTTTCTCCAGTCATCCCTTTACCCTTGCTTCCTTGGCTAAATGGATCTTGAGCCCAGAGGGGTAGAATGAAGAATGTAGGAGGGTATTTATCAATGGCCACCATCTTTTCCATCTACAGTTGCAATTTTCTCAGGAGTGTTGGGCAAATGAGATTCATGCATTTTATAGGCAAGGCATTGCTGCTTAGTGACCTGCCCAGGAGTCCTCTCTATAGGGAGAGCTGAACCTCAAATCCAGGTCCTCAGATGTTTTTCATAAGGCCTGCTGCTGTTTCTCGTTCTCCATGTTGCCTCTCCGGATTGGACCAACTGGTCTCTCAGGCTCCTTCCAACTCCGTGACTCAGAAATGTTACATTTGCATTTGAGAATTTGAATCTAATCTAAGAAAGTACAGTGCTTCGACCATTCTCTTTATTTTTAGAGCCTTTTATCTAATTTTTTTAAAGCAATGTTGTTGATTAAGGGGATAAAAATATTATAAGTGAAAAAAAAAAGGTGAAGATATCTGTTAAACTCTGAGGGAAGAAAAGATAGTTTTCATTGTTAGATTTTTCTCAGTCCCACTGCATGGACATATGGAATTTTATGTGATACATTTTTGCTTTAACCACAAAATTTCATGAATTTTCAGTCATTGAATAATGAAATGAATCATCATTCTAGACGAAAAGGAGGCAATTTTGAGGGCAAAGTATTTCCCTGAAGACATTTTGAGAAACTAAGGCCTTGACCACATTCACCGCAACTGAGCTTTTCTGCGCTCATTGTCCTATGACTTTGGTATGGAAGAGCATGTCATGGTGTCCCCATAGGATGAGGAGCTAGTGGCCATGTACCTCAGATCTACGTAGTCTTGTTTTCTATTTACCTACAGCTATAGGTAAAAGCTAAACATTGCTAATAGGCAAGTGAGAGAGTTTTCTTTCTGGCCAGTGGGGCAGCAAAGAGAATAGCATTTACTGAGTGCCTACTGGGTGGGCCCTCCTCTACCATTTTGTTATCTAGTCAAGTGGAGGCTGTTTATTCTTCCACATGTAAGGACCTCATAAATATGGAAGTGAAGCTTAAATTTTTTGGTTGTGGGAAACCATTGAAAGGGTTTAAGCAAGAAAGAGATCTGGACAGGATTATCTTTTGGAAACATAAATCAATCTATTGCTTCCCCAACCCCTCTAGGATTACCTATAGCAGGGGACAGTGAGTTAGACAAAGAGACTTTAGAGCCAGGAAGAGTGGTTAGGGGTCCTCTTCTATAGTCTGGTGAGAGATCATTGCATCCCCAGGCAATACACCTGTGAAGCTTCATCACCTCCTCCCTCTCATCCTTTCTTCTGTCATTGTCATTTACAATGCCATTGTAAATTTAAAGTGTCATTGACATTTAAAATGTCATTGTACATTTTGCTTCTACATCTGTTATTATCCCCACCATTCATGGTTGCTACTTTTGCTTTAGACATTTATATGGTTGTCTTGGGTGCTTCCCCCTCACTAAGCCCTGAGAAGAGGAAAATATCATAATGCCTAAAATATAATTTGGCAACCATGTCTTAGTGGGGTTGAGTGACTTGCCTAGGATCTTCTTTCACGTGGGAAGATCTGGAGGGTGATTGCTCAGAATTCTGTGTCTCATCATCATGTCCACTGAGGAGATGGGTTAAGGGCAAGTGCCTCTCCGCCCCCACCCCCCGCTCCATCCTCTGGGTTGGACACAGAGATGTGAAGACCTGGAAACTGGGGACATTGTCTGTCATGAGTCCCTAGAGTGAGGGACAGAGGGGAGATGAGGGGTTAACCTGGTCCCAACCTGCCTTGTGAAAGAGTTGGATGGTGGAGGAACCGGCACGGGTAGCAAGACCTTGAACACCTTTATTTCTTCTAACATTCTCAATTTATGTGCGGGGCCATGAAGGACCAGAGACAGGAAGTAGAAGATAATAGTAATTGTTTATAAATTATTGAGTGCTGGCTACTTTATGAACATGACCTCTTTCAGTCCTTGTGGCAATCCTATGAGGGAGTATGTTAATTTCCTGGGGCTGCTGTAATAAATCAACACCAACTTGGGGGCCTAAAACACCAGAAATTCATTCCCTCTTAGTTCTGGAGGCCACAGCCACAGTGTTGGCAGGGCTGCCCACCCTCGAGGCTCTAGGGGAAAATCCTTCCCTGCCTCTTCCAGCTTCTGGCAACTTCCCATATTCCTTGGCTTGGGGGCGGCAGAATGTCATCCACTGCCCTGGGCTTCACATAACCTTCTCCTCAACATCTCAAATCTCCTTCAGCCTTTCTCCTATACAGACACTTGTCCTTGGATTTAAGGTCTGCCCAGATAATCAAGGATTATCTCATCTTGAGATCCCCTGAGTAGCTACATTTGCAAGGACCCCTTTTCCTGATAAGGCTATATCTTTAGGGGGTGAGGCATGATTCAACCCACTACAGAGTAACAGAATCACCATCTCTAGTTTACCAATAAGGACTCAGAGAGGTTGGTTAATAAGGAATAGAAAGGTTGGTTTATTTTCTCTGGGCCACACAGCCAGTGATTACAGAGCCAGGCTGAAACCCAGACATGTTGGCTCAGACTCTATTCTTATCCACACACATCTGCCTCACAGACTCCTCCAGTGACATGAAAGGTCATGTAACAGACATTGTTAGACGTGTTTTCAGTGGTGGCCTGGGAGTTTTAAAAGTGGTTCTGAAATATGGGTCCCTAAGATCAGACTATAAGCAAGATCGTAGATTCCTGGTGCTTGTACAAACCCCCAGGGTAAGGAACACTCATCTGTGACTCTGGAGGGTGGGAACCCTGGGACAGTCTTCCCCTTCCTTTGGTTTTGTAATTTCTGCTGATGGCACAGGTGACCTGTGGGTCAGCCAGACTAACAACCATTCTCTCTCTCTTCCTTGCTCCCCTCCTCACCTTTTTCCATGTCCAATTAGTGCCTGTGGATTCCACCTCCTTGTTTCCTGTGTCCTCCCTTCCCTTTACACTTCACTGTTATGTTTGTGGTCATACATCATCATCCCTCCTGGGGATGGGAATAGCTTCCCATCTGAACTCTCCAGACTACCCCAGCTTCTTCTGGTTGCCGGTAGAGTGATTTTCCTACAGCACTCACCTGGATAAGAGCCACTGTGCCCTCCCATGCCAGTCAACCCCTTCCCTATAATTCTCCCCTTCCCCCATGCCATTCCAGAAACTTACCTTCTCTCTCATTTGTGCTCATCCTAAATGCCTGGATAGCCATTCATTCATTCATCCATTCATTCATCCATCCATTCATTCAACAAGTCTTTGTTGATTGTCTTTTCTGTGTCAGGTGCCAGGGAAACAGATGTGAACGGGGCAGCCGTGTTCTCTATTCTTGGGCAACTTCCATTTGTGTGGGAGTGTCAGCTAAATGAACTCAGGAAAGCAAATAAAACAATAAATAATTATGATAAAAGGTATGAAGGGAAGAAACAAAGAGCGAGAGAGAGCAATGCAGTGGGTGGGGTGGGGGGCCCATTAGGGTGGTCAGGAAGGGTGCTCAGGAGAAGCCAGAGGTTCTTGTGTTAACTGAGCTAGGTAATGCCACTTCAGTGCTTAGTAAACTGGCAAGTCCATTAGCACTCTCAGTTTTGCTCCTCAGATAAGTTAGTTAAGTAAATCTATACTCCAAGTAGGGATGAATTCCCTTTTATCCTCAAATACTTGATTAAAGATAAATGTCTCAGAGACTCTGCTAATGAATTCTGTTGTTTTTCTTCTTGATCTTATCTTGAGTGTAGGTATCTCCACATTGCTTCCCTTCCAACCCTCTTGGGAAGGTTCTGATATTTACAGTTGTCCTGAGATAGCCCTCTTGTCTCTGAATGTGTGCAGGGCTGATGGGACCATTGGTGACACTGCAAAGACAGCCCCTGAGTAGGAATAAGGCAGACCTTCCTGTCTGCATCTTTCTAACTTAGAAATGCCTCAGACTCCTGAATCCCTGGCTGTGTCCTCCAAGCACCACTTTTTCTGGACTGCTGGCTTCTTAATGGGAGTGTTGCTGGGGAATTCTGGATTGCAGGCCCTGGAATTCTAATTGAATCAAATCAGTGAAATTGGGAGGAAGAGAGATTTGTGGCTATCTTTAGGGAAAACAAAAACCAAATTCCCCACATGAGGAGAATAACGTGGCATTTGAACAGGAACCTAGAATTCCTGTAAGACTGCATGAAAACTGACATTTCAGAAACCAGACTCCCTCCCCCCTCAGCATCCTCAGCATTGGATTCACTCTCATGACGTCACCCAAAAGGCTTATGTTGGCAAGATCAAGTAGAGGACATTAGCGGTGACACTGTGTTAACAGATGAGTTCTTACATAATTTTTTATGCCTAACCTGAATTCCTTCTTTTTTAAAAAATATTTTATTTATTTATTTGACAGAGAGAGATCACAAGTAGATGGGAGAGGCAGGCAGAGAGAGAGAGAGAGAGAGGGAAGCAGGCTCCCCGCTGAGCAGAGAGCCCGATGTGGGACTCGATCCCAGGACCCTGAGATCATGACCTGAGCCGAAGGCAGCGGCTTAACCCACTGAGCCACCCAGGTGCCCCCGAATTCCTTCTTGATGGGCATTTGGCCAGTATCGTTCATCCTGGCCTTTTGGGAAGCTGCCTGGAAGTTGTGTCTTCTATACACTGGCCTTGGGGTCCTTTCAGTGTTTGCTAACCCTTGTGAAATGGTTGAGTCAACTTTAGTGCACATTTACTGAGTATCTTTGCAGTGCCCGGCCCTGTGGGGCTGGGGCTGGAGTGGGAATACAGAGATGAAAGACACAGTCCCCGCCCAGGAGATGCCCTAGAGAAATGGGGAGAGGAGGAGGAGTCCGTGCCATGTGGCTCTGCTTGGGGCATGGGTGGAGTGGGGGAGATGTTTTCTTGTGATGGCATCTGCAATGGGCTGAATAATGCCTCCCCACAAATGCCTGACACCTGGAACCCAGACTGTGACCTTATTTGTAAATAGGGTCTTTCAAGATGTAATTAAGGTGAGGATCAAGGTGAGATGCTCTAGTTTAGGGTAGGCCCTAAATTCAGTAAGAGACAGAAGAGGACACACTCGGAAGAAGGCCTTTTGATCCCAGAGGCAGATTCTGGGGTGATGGAGTTCCAAGGTAAAGCATGACAGTTTATCTGATAATGAAGCCTTTGCATCCAGAATAGCCCGTATCCTCTGGTGACGTTTAGGGCCCATTCAATTGTGCACCTGCTCATTCATTCTGCAAATGCGTCAGTACCGTTTGTGTGCCAAGCACTGACTGAACTTGGCCTAGAGGTTCATAGGGACCAAGACTCTGTGGGCCTCCATGAAGAGCTCCCATTCTAGGTCTGGTAACAAGTCTCTACGGTGCTACAGTGTGGAAGGAGCTAAATAAAGAGGTGGGGGGGGGGAGTGTAGAAAAGTTGGAGAAGTTTCCATGGAGGAGGTGAAGGTTGAGTAAGAGATCAGGAGGCAGAGCAGGGAAAGGCATCTTGGTCGAGGGAATAGCATGTGCGGAGGCACAGAGGACAGCATGGCATGTTGGGGTGAGGCAGGGTTGTGTCGATATCCTGAGAAGGATGAAGTATCTGAGTAAGACTTGTTGTAGTCCTCATCCTCTGGGACCCTACAGATTTTTGTTATAGGTGGCAAAGGTGAATTTAGCCACTTTCTTCCTCTGGATGCTGGTTTCTCTGCTGGCTCCTCTTCTGCTCCCTGGTTTATGTTGGGACAGGGTTTTTGATATTTTTGTCAGTGTTTTCTAGCTTAGCTCTTATTCCACTTCATTTTTGTCCTTTCCCTTGTTGCCTGTTGAGATGATTAGTCAGACTATCCGACATTTTTTTGCTTAATATGTTTCAGTTTAACTGCTGCTGGCTAAATATACTTTGACCTCAGCTCTGGGCCGTGACTCTCTCCTCAGCCAGTGAGACGAAGGAAGCCTCATGCCAAAATTTTCTGTCGCTTTCTTTTTGGACTGGGATAGTCCTCAGCAGATTGGAAAGCATCCATTCTGGCCTGGGGGTGCGTTTCATAACCCAGTTCAGATGTAGGGCTTGGCCAGAGGTTGCCCAGGTGTATGAACACACCTGCCACGGAGCGTCTTACCTGATGCACGAAGCTGGCCTGCCATGTGGGTCCAAATGTGTTCGGCCCTGGTGCCATCTTTCTATAAATTCCAGGAGACAATTGACTTTGCTTTTCTGCACCCCAGGGAGACTTGGATAGGCTCCGAGCAGCCACAGACTCGGACAGCTTAGTATATTTTGGATTAAGAGAAGGGGAAGGAAAGTGGATGCATTAGCAAGTCTCCGACAGAAGGAATTCTGGAGGCTGCCGAAGGAGTTCATAGATGGCAACACTCCCACTTCCAACTCCAGGCAAAAAGGGCTGTCTAGGATAAGCTCTCAGCCTCCAGGCCTGACCTAGGTGGGCCATGCTAATTCTCTCCCAGGGTGGGAAAGGGGAAGGGGAAGAGGGAAGGACACAGTGACCCCTTAGCAGAGGATCTGAGGTGCTTACCCCAGGAACTATCCACAGGAACGTCTGAGTTTGAAATGGACCTTCTAGAGACAGTGTGGATTCAGCAAATTTATTCTTTAATCCACTTGTGCTATACTTACCGGGGATCTATAATACATACAGCGGATGGTGAGCCCAGCCCTGGGAATGTGGATGAGGATAGGGCAGATAGGAACCTGGAGGGGAAGACAGCAATGAGGGTCTCAGAGGGGATGTATAGGAACAATGAGGACACTTAATGGGAGAGAGAGCCCACCCAGGCTAGGGTAGGGGGGCACGGAAGGCCTCTGATGCGGTGAATTTTAATCTGGCAGGTAAGGTATGAATTGAAATTAAGTCAAACACAGAGGCGAGAGAGGTGTGTGTCAGACAAGAGAGAGGCGGGAGTGAGAAGGGGAAGTGATGAAGGCTGGCTGGAGTTGGGGGCGGTGAGCAGTGGGGAGCAGGAAAAGGCAGGGCCAGAGACAGGTGGGTGCTGGTGGCAAAGGCCCTGGAGGGGAGAGAAAAGACTGGGGCTCTATGCAAAGGTCTCTGGGAAGCTGTCAAGTCATTTTAAGCAGGTGAGGGATATGAACAGGGTTGTGTTTTAAAAAGATTAGCCTGGCTATTGTTCGAGGAAGGGTTCGAGGAAGGATCCGAGTTGGACAGGCGTGGAAGCAGCAAGGCCACTTAGGCTGGTCGACAGTGAAGGCAGAGGGACTGAGGTGATGGCTGTACCTGAGAGGACGCGTGCACAGATCGGATCATGGCACCGAGGAGAGGCATCTCTGAGCGGACACCTGAGGAAAGGGAGGGAGGGAACCCTGTGGGTGTGGCATCCAGGCCAAGTATGTTCTGGTGCAGGGCACGGTGCGTGTGAACACAGATGTGTGAGCCCAGAGGCCAGTGTGGCCGACACCGAGTGGGGGGACACGGTGAGAGCAGAAGGGGAAAGTTGTGAGGTGGGGGGACAATCTTGTGGGTCTCTGGAAGGCATCAGAGAAAGCTGGGAAGGCTTTGGAGAGGTTTTCTTTTCCTTTTTTTTTTTTTTAATTAAAAATTTTTTTTACTTTCGTTCCAGTATAAGCTTTGGAGAATTTTCAACAGGGGAATGACCTCTTCTGACTCACATGTTTGTGAAAGATGCCCCCAGCTGCTGGGTGGAGAGAGATTTGGGGGTGAAGGCGGAAGCAGAGACACCAGTGATGGGTGTAGATGAGAGAAGATGGCGGCTTGGACCAGAGTAAGAGCGGTGGCTGGTGGGGCTGCTGGGTCCAGCACTCCTGAACCAAATGGAGTGCAGTGTGAGGGAGAAGAGCCAAGAGCAGCGTCCAGATCTTTGGGCCTGAGAAGCTGGGAGACAGTTGTTTCCTTCTCTTAGGCTGGGGAGGCCTACCATGGGAGGAGTTGGTTTGGTGAGGAAAAAGTGAATGTGAACACATTGGCTTTGAGGTATTTAACATCCAAGTGGAAACATGGAGCGAGCCCTGGAGTCTGGAAATGGAGAACAGTGGGAAGTCAGTAGCGCTCGGGGGGGAACGAAAAGCCATGCACGAGGGGGTTCGCTCCCCTGGGCCTGAGGGTAGAGGCGAGGAATGTGTAAGGGCTGAGCACTGGGGCGCACACCATTTACTAGTGGGGAAAGAAAGAGACAAGAATTAAGTGCATAGAGTAGGGAGAGAGGGTGAGTGGTGTCCCAGAGGCAGAGTGAGGAAGGCATTTCAAGATGGAGGGGGGGTCATCTGTGTGGTGCGCTGCTGATGGGTCAGTCAGATGACAAATCAAAACGCACTGCCTGTTAGGTGCTGGAGGTGTCACTGATCACCTTTTCCAGGGAGATATGGGATCGAGAGCCTCAACAGAGGGGTTCAGAGAATGGGTTGTAGTAAGAGGTTGTAGTAACTGCTAAGGTGACAGCATCCAGGATGAGGAACAGGGGCTGACAACCTGGGCAGGGTGTCTAGACCACGGCCACATGGTCTGGGGAGCAGGGCAAAGTTTCAGATCCCAGCATGAGGAGCTGAAGTGCAGGAAGAAAGGAAAAATCCAGAACATGAACTTGGAGAGCAGGGTGGGGAGGAAGGTTCCGGCTTGAAGGCTCTCTGGTGCCCGGCTCAGGGAAGTGAGACCCATTCCAGATGCTTCCATAGCTGGGGAGAAGACTGCCAGGTGATTATAATGGGCTGCCATCTTCAGTTGATTCTGGAGCTTAAGACGGAGCCAGCTTGGGAGGCACTTTGAGACCAAGAGCGCGGTTGGGGGACATTCAGCCCTGGCATGGACAGGGCAGTAATTGCTGGGATCTCTGAAGGAATTTGTTGACTTTCCTCAGAAGAGCGATTCTCATAACATTTACCAAAATGAAAATCCTGATGAATTCTGCAGGTTTATAGCTCCCCAGAGGCTGGAGAAAAACACAATTTGGCACTAGAAGCAAACTTTATTCTGGCCGCATGGATAATTTTGCAAACACTAGATACTACGTTGCACACATGTTCCTCGAATTCCAATTTATTACATCCACAGAATGCAAAGAAACACGGTCATGGCCCATTTCTCACACTGCCACCTGGACCCTGTGCCAGGGACCCCTTTTGCTCTAGATTTCCACGATGCTCTGGGCAGATGTGGTTTTGGTCAGCGCAGCAGTTCTTTCTTTGGGAAACTGCTTCTGTCTTGTGCTGTGCAGTTTGGATGAGCTGTCAGCGAGAACAGTCAACGTGACTTCTGCCTGTAGGGGTGTGCTCTGGGATCACAGTTACAGAAGCACAAGCCCCGGAAACAGCGATTGACTCAAGAAGAAGGCATGGAATTAAGAAACAGCCAATTTGGATTATTTTCAAGGTTAATATATAGATAATGGTGAAGTTCTTTCTTGGAGATGCAACTTTAGAAAACACTGAGTTTATCAGTCGCCACTGTCTTCATACTTTGTAGGTAGAGAAGCTTGTTTGTAGCATGACGTCTAACAGAGATGAGATAGAGAAGGAGGGAAAGTAGGGGGAGAAGGGGAGAGAGGGAGATAGGGTGGGGGTGTGGAGAGCCAGAGAGGGCCAGAGAGTTCTACCAACAGTATGCCTGGTTCCGGGCCTCCAGGCTCTGGAACTTTTGGTCCTGTGGGCACTCTCTGCATCCTTTTGGGGTTACACTCCTTTGAGTTGGGTTTCTGTCTCTTACAATAGAAAGCATCTTGACTAAGACCCACAGTTACTTGCCAACTTCACGGGAAGGTGGGGGTGTGGGGTATGCACTGGAGAGTGAGGCAAGCGTGGTCAAAGAGTTTGTGAGGAAGCTGTCCCTGGGACGTCCAGGTGTCCGTCTCAGGGTCGTAGCAGTCAAAGGAGGCCAAGTCCTCGATGCTGCAGTCTGTGGTCAGCCGCCGCCCGCCCGTCACATAGAGCTTGTTCCCCATCACTGTGGCCCCGTGGTGCATCCTCCGGTCTTTCATGTCCGCACACTTGACAAATTTGTTGGATTGAGGGTCATAAGCAAGAATCCTCCTTGTGTAACCTGAAAACCAATGGCATGTTGGCAAGCTCAACATTGTTCATTTGGGACAGGAAGTCTGCAGTCTGGAAACATGTCTGTACTTTGCCATTGCCTGGTACCAAGGCTGGCCTCTGAACTAAGGTATAGAATGTTTTGATAAACTGCCCAAGGTCCAGTGTGTGGCCGAGCAGGGGTTTAGACTAAGATCTGTCTGATTCTGGCCCCTGTATCCTTAACCTCAAGTTAAAGCAGCGTTAGATTGGGAGCAGCCTCCTGATTCCACACCTTTTTCTATCTTTTTTTTTTTTTTTAAGATTTTTTATTTATTAATTTAACAGACAGAGATCACACGTAGGCAGAGAGGCAGGCAGAAAGAGAGAGGGAGAAGCAACCTTCCTGCTGAGCAGAGAGCCTGAGGTGGGGCTCGATCCCAGGATCCCGGGACCACGACCTGAGCCGAAGGCACAGGCTTTAACCCACTGAGCCACCCAGGCACCCCGAGCTTTCTCTATCTTATTGGCTTTTTCATCTCTCTCACATGTTCCCTTCTCCCCCAAGAGCCTTAATAATCCAGGGAAGGAGCCTTGGGAATTCAGGAACAGTTCCCACCACGGCCCTATCTGGTCCCCACCACTCCCTACTTTTAGGACCCCCATTTTACAGATGTGCAAACAGAGGCACAGAAAAAGATTAACAATGTGCCAAAGAGTATACAGCCAGTGACAGAGCCAGGATTTGAACCCAGGTCTGACGCTAGAACTATTCCTCTTAACCAAGACACTCTACTGTAGTTGCAGAGAAATGATCCATTAGCGGCTAATATTATTAACGGTAGCAAACATTTTTTGAGTATTTGCCATGTATCTGGGATAGTGCTAAGTGCTTTAGATATGCGAGCACATTTTATTATCACAACAATTCCGTGAAGTGGGTATTATTTCATTCCTTGTTTACAGATGAAGACAGGGAGAAACTTCTGGATGAGAAAAGAACTTTGTCAAGTCATCCACACTCCCCTAGTTGGATGGATGTGCTTTTAAAAACACTGTTTTGTAGAACAACATCTGTCTATTTAGTGACCCTTTTTCCGTGGGAGATGCCAAGTTTGTGTCCAGCCTAGCTATCCTCTGTTCCAACTCACCTCCTACGATAACAATCTTCTCCCGAAGCACCACAGCAGGGGCACACACATTCTTGATCATCCTTGTCTCCATTTTGAACCATGTGTTTCTGGAAATGTGATAAACCTGAGGGAGAAATAGAATCATGGTGCTGCACTGTAAAGTGATATATATTTTTTAAGAGATAGAAGTAGTATTTAAGAGAGTGAAATAAGATTGTTTTTCTTTTCACTTTTTAAAATGTAGGTAGATGTATTATTATCAACAAAATGTAATTAAATAACAGAAAGTATCTATTACTAGAAACTGGTCTTTATGTGAGACCATGAGATCCTCAGCTATGTCTCCACAGAATGGACCGAGAGTTACGCGTTGTAGTATGTGTTTGCTTACCTTACTTGCAACAATTTTTTCTTTTTAATGGGAAATGGAGCAACTTGGGTATTCATAAAACCAGTGATTTTTCAATCATTTCTATTTCCGGCTCATGTTTAAATTTCTGAATGTTCCCGTGTATCAGAGAGGGCCTGAGAGCCAAGAATGCATGTGGAGCTAAGTGAGGAAGGCTTTTGAACAGTTCATGCCTAAAAGTCATTAGAATCGTAGAGGAAGCATGAGAAAAAAGTAAAAGAGCAAGGAGGTGGGGCAGGGCTCCTTGGCCACGGTCTGAAATAGCATCGCAAAGCATTATTCCCAGAACATGTCCCCTTCAGTTTAAATAAAGTTCAAATATCAAATATAAAGTAGTTCACTACTAGCAAAATTTAGCACAAGAGATTTAGGATGGATTTCATATAAGAAAAGAAGGGGCAAAACATTTATTTGCCAAAGAAAATGGCATTTTTTTCTATATAAAATTTAATTGCGACCATATGAAAGACTCTATTTTTTATCATATTACCAAATTTGATCTTTACAACCATCCTATGAAGTAGGTACCATTACTTGCCCCCATTTTTCACATTAGATCATTGAGGTTCAGAGAGACTAAGTGACATGCCGGAAGTCACATGGCTAAGGAATGGAAGAGCTAGTCTGGTTGAGCCCAGAATCCAACTACTTCTTCTTCTTCTCCTTCTCCTTCTCCTTCTCCTTCTCCTTCTCCTTCTCCTTCTCCTTCTCCTTCTCCTTCTCCTCCTCCTCCTCCTCCTCCTCCTCCTCCTCCTCCTCCTCCTCCTTCTCCTTCTTCTTCTTCTTCTTCTTTTTTTTTTTAAGATTTTTATTTATGTATTTATTTGACAGACAGAGACCACAAGTAGGCAGAGAGGCAGGCAGAGAGAGAGGAGGAAGCAGGCTCCCTGCTGAGTAGAAAGCCCAACGTGGGGCTCCATCCCAGGACCCTAAGATCATGACCTGAGCTGAAGGCAGAGGCTTTAACCCACTGAGCCACCCAGGTGCCCCCAGGGTCCAACTTCTTAACCACCGCAATCATGACTCTGCCTGGGGCCATATAGGTGTCGCCTTTCTTGATGGCGCATTTTGAGACTGAAGACCTCTCGAGGTCTTTCCATTCTTGAAGCTGATGAAGCCTAGATGAGGCCATGTGATAGAGACAGCCTGTTAAGCCTCATAGTTTCATCTGAAAATACATAGATGACACTGGAAAGTGGGATCCTTGGAGTTAAAGTAAACACTGAGTGAGTAATTGCCTCCTGGCTCTCTGTTCTTTGTCAGCAAGTTTGGGGTATGGTTTCAAAGATAGATTAAACATCTGCTCACAATCCTCATCGTACCCCCAGAGAGCTGGGGGCAAGGATAACAAAGATGGTGTTTGACCAGTGGAGGAAGTGATATTTTGTTATGGTGAAGGATTTGCTCAGTGCCATCCAGAAACAGAGGGAGAAAGGCGGCCAGGGAGAAAGGTATACATACACACACAAATTACACAGTGATACCACTGTTCAATAGTTCCTAAAAGAATGCTTGTGTGCAGAAGAACCATCCTGTAAAGAAAACTGAAACTGTGCCAGAAAATCCAACCTACTCCATCAAGCAACCCCCACACATTGATCTCATGCTATAGTTGAATGAGTAAAATCACCATTTCAAAGCCAAGGCTAAGTAGATGAGAAAAGCTTCTATGAATGCTTTTCCCCTTTACCCCGTTCTCACCGCTGCAGTGTAAAAGGATTACTCACATGGTAGTGGGTTTTTTCCCCACCTGCCTTTGCAAGCATCTTGTTCGATGGTACCATTCATTTTTTGATACGCCAGCTTGAAAGCTTTTCTGAGATTTGTATGTGTTCTTAGGAAATCAATAACAACTTTGCAATGTGAAGTCATTAGCATTTTTTGTTTACTTCATTTTGAAAAGTACTTTTGTAAAAGAGGGAGGGGTTCTAGCTTTACATAGAAGCCCTCTGTTACGTCCACATTGTGTGGCCAGAGCTTGGTGGGGGGCCGCCATGTCTCTCTTGGCTCAAATATATGAGTGGGACTTGGAACAGGCTCAAAATCTGCCTAGATGGTCAGAGAAGAGCTGAGAATACGGGCTGGGGAAACGAAGGCAAGACAAAACAGGAATTAAATTGAAGCTTGTTACTTTTCTCCGTCTCCACTGGCACCAGCTTAGCCCAAGCCACTGTCATCCTGGCTGGATCTCTGGAACAGTCCCCTGCTCTCCTCCCTTTGTCCACGCAGGCCCCTCGAATCCCTTTTGCACAGGGCATCCAGAGGGAGCTTCTAAAAATGCAAATTTGATGACTTCAGCCACCCTGTTACTCTTAGGCTACAACCCCAATTCCTTGACAAGGCCTAGAAAGCCTGCTGGGTCAGCCTCATGTCCACAAACACCTATCCCCTGGGAATGTTCCAGAATTTCTATAGTAGGGGCTCAGGGGCAGCAGTCTGGGTGAAGGGGGGGCACTCAGGGCAGCTTGGGAAGGGGGCTGATGGAGAACATGTGAGAACTAACTCCTCTCCTCCCCACCCCAAGCTCCACTTAGATATACCGCCTTTTCGCTTCCCGCTGTGTCCCAGCTACATGGTCAGTCTGTCAGTCCCTCCAGGTGTTGGGCTGTGCCCTTCTCTGCTCCAGAGCCTTTGGTTCAGCTGTTTCCTTACCTGGGACCACCCCTCCCTCAACCATCCCCAATTCCCTCTAGACTGGCTTAGGGCACGTCTCATGCTCTTAAAGCACCCCTCCAGTCAGCACGTGAATTGTAATTTTCCTGAAGCTACTGGAGGGTTAAGTGCATGTCCTGCTCATGCCCATGTCCCCAGGGCTCTTACAGGGGGCTTGGGCTCGAGATAGCTCTCATCAGTGGACATAGCAACTACCAGGGAGCTCCTTGATCATTGTTAAAGACAGGCTCATTATTCATGTTTTTCATAACACAATGTGAACTGCAGAGATTAGAACTTGCATAAAAGACTTAATATTCTGAGATTTTGCTTTCTGTTGGTAACACTTCTCAGAGAGCTTGCTAGTGATGTTAGTTAGTGTCTACCTGTCATTTAAGGCCAGGGTTCTCCAACCTGGCTGCTCCTTAGGATCTCCTGGAGACGTCTGTAACAGGTATATGTCCGGACCCCCACAAAGAGATTTTGATTCAGCTGATCTGTGGTTGGGCTCCCAGGATTTGGTCACAGACTGTAGACCAATGCTTGGGACTCTTCTTCTAAGGCCTTGCTGATTTGGGTGAGAGGATCTGCAGATTTCCTACAGAACTTCACTTTCTGATATTCCATGTGTTCTAGCTTGAACTTTTTTCTTTTTTTTTTTTTTTGAACTTTTAGAGATACTAATTTTATCTCTAATAAAGTTAGAGATAAACTCTTCATGGACAGGGATCGTATCTAACATTCCTTTGTGTGTATTCATCGTACATAACCAGAATTCATAAATGGATAAAGTCTTACTGAATTTAAACTTTCTTCTTTCCTCCCTCCCTTCCAACTTTCCTTTCCTCCCTCTTTTATGTTTTCTCTGCAAAGGATAGTGAGTACGTGGATTATAGGTATGTGTGCATGCACTCATGCAAGCAGGTATCCATGAATGTGTATGTGCATGTATGCACGTGTGTTTATATGTGTACACACACATATGGGTATGTGTGCATGTGTGCACTCATGCACTCTCATGATGGGAAGGACCAGCCATTTACCTGGATAAGGCGTACAGGATTCTGCATGATGTCCTCTCCCCCAAAAAGGTAGAGTCTTTGGTCTTTCACAGCAACCGCAGGGTGGAGAACCCCCACGGGCATGCTGGCCATGCTCTCCCAGATGTTGAAGATGCTGTTGTATCTCTCCATGGAGCCCATGACCTCCTGCCCTTCTCCAATGCCCCCAATGGAGAAGATGAAGTTCTCATGGGCAGTGCTTCTATGAGAGTAGCGGGCCACCAGCATGGGCTGCCCCAGCCTCCATTGGTTGAGCTTCAGGGAGTAGATGTAGACGTTGTGGCTTGGCACGTTCTTCCCTGGCCCGACAGCCATGCCTCCTAGCACGTAGATGGTGCGGTGCAAGGTGACGGCTGAGGCCTTATATAGGCGAGTTGGGAGTTTAGCCAGGTTCTGCCACTGGTTGGTGTGTCTGTTGTATAGTAGAACGTCCCTGGTGGTCTGCTGGTTGTCCTTCCTCCCACCCAAAATGATGAGAAAATCCTGGTAAGAGGTTCTTGGGGGGACGTGCCATGGAGGCCGGAGGTCTGGGGCACTGGTGGTGCTGTACGTGGCAAACATCTGCCTCTTGGCCATCTCCAGGATGGTCTGGCATGAGGGCGAGGACTGCAGGAGGGCATCGTTGGCGATGAAGTGGTGGAAGAAGGCCGGGTGGGTGTACGGAAGCCTGACCTGCTTGAACAGCTCCTCCACGTGTCGCTTCCGGGCCTGGAGGTCATGCTTGATCCAAACCATGAGGGCCTCGAACACCTTTTCCTCCTCCCCGCAGAGCCCGTCATCCCCCAGGTAGTCTCTCAATTCCAAAGCACAGAGATCCTTCAGGTCGGCCGAGGCAGCCACCTCAGGGAAACATGTCAGGGCCACCTCCCTGGCTTTCTTCTTGAGGGTCTCACAACTCAAGGTTTCGGAGAGTCGGATCATGCCCAGGCAGTTGCTGGGGGCCAGCTGGCTCTGGAGGTAGGAGGAGCAGGCCTCCAGCAGCTTGGGGTACTGAAGCATGGAGGCCGCCTCCATCAAAGGCAGGACGTTCTCAGCCGTGATGGGCACCTCCCCTGTGTACACGTACGAGATGATCTGGTCCAGAGTCGCGGGGTCGATGCCTTTCAGCTGGACTTTGGCCTCGCTTCTCTCCCGGAAGTTGCTGCAGAACATGGCCCGGAAGTAGGGGCTGCTGGAGGCCAGCACACTTCGGTGGCAGGGGACCTCCCAGGTCCCTGCACAGATGCTCACATCAGTCAGCAGCCTGTTTTGCCTCAAGCTATTGAGCTGCCTCAATAAGTCAGAGGAGAAGTCGTGGTCTTTGAAGAGCAGCCCATCCGGCGACTCCTCATCCATCCTAGAAGGAGGGGGAGAGGTCCCAAGGGGAGGCGTGTGCTGAAGGGTTTAGCTGTGGTGACTCCAAGACTTGGAGACTCCAAGACTCAGTGTCCATTCACTAAGGTGCTGTGGATATTGCCAAGAAGGTTGCTTAGTGAAGATTGGAAAGAGAGGCCACCTACACCCCACACCTCACAGCCAACACTCTCTTTTATGGTTACTCCCAAAGGTGAAAGGCAAAGAGCATCTTCAGATAATCTTAGAAAAACAGAACAAAACAAAACAAAAAAACAACTACCGACACGGTTGGAAGTTACCTGATGGTCAGGGGCTGAAGCAAGTCCCTGCATTTGAAACAGTCCCTGCATTTGACCAGCCCAAACCTGTGAGCCCTGCTCTAGCTTCTCAGCACATCTGTTATTCAGTGAACTCATGTAAGCATCTTTCTGGGTGTTAGTCATTCCCCGAGGAGTCACTCTGCGGGCGTGGCCCTCTGGCATCAGAGAGTACTGAAGGACGAAAATGGGCCTTTGCGATTTATTTTTTAAAAACATGACTTCACAGAATCTTTGGGGGTTTTGTTTTAGAATGTGATAAAGAGAAAGCAGAGACCAAACAACACTCTGGGCAGGGTTTCCAGGATGACACCTGGCAGTCTACCTGCGGAAGAACTAGGCATTAGAGATCTTTACCTTGGTTTGCAGCAGTGACGTCCCCCAATGCCCAGTCTGCCTGGTCCCTCCGGAGACCTTCCACCTCTGGCTCCAAGTGAAACCATAAACCCAGGCCTTCCTTCAGTTGGCAAATGATTTGTCCTGGGAGAGTTCTGGATTTGTTTATGCAAACGGTGCTTTCACAGTTTTCTAGAACTTCGGGAAAGAAGCACCGGGCAGGGAGACAGTGTATACATTCCAGGGCTAAGAATAGTTGCATATGTACTTTCCACTGTTATGACATGTGACTCTCCAGTTGCCTTTTGCAGCAACCCGAGGGCCTGCCGGGCCAGCGCATGCCCACATGCCTTGTTTCCTTGGTAAGTGTTTACATCGGCATAAATAGATCTGGAGGAACAGCTTCTCTTAGAGAAGACTTTGCTGCCCACTTGGACACATCTCGGGTCCCTTGTCCTAAAAGTGCCTGTGAATTCTAGATGTTTGTAAACAGGTTGCTGTGACTTGGGACAGTCACTGAAGATAGTTCTGGGCAAGTCGAAGGTGACGGATGGTCTTAGGGAGGCCGGAACATGCCCGAGGATACTGTTCCGTGGGTCTTTATTTCTTGCTGTCTGCTGGCAGGATCGTCGGAGAGGGCTGTGCTTTCTGCCGGCAGCCTCCGAGGGGATGGAATGTATGACAGAAGTTGTTTTTAATATTTGTGGAGCACCCCACAGTGCCCAGATGCAAGAAAGATCAAACCTTTGTTGGTTCCGCTAATGCCAGGGGCTTCTGTTGTCAAGTGGCAAGGGTCATACTCTTCCAGGTCATTCCTGCCTCTTACAGGCATATGCTGATCGCTCTTCAGGTTCTTTTGTTTAAAAAAGATTGTATTTATTTATTTGAGAGAGAGAAAGAAAAAATGAGTGGGAGGAGGGGCAGAGCAAGCGGGAGGAGCAGGCTCCCTGCTGAGCTGGGGCCCTGGGGCTGAATCTCAGGACCCTGGGATCATGACCTGAGCTGAAGGCAGCCACTTAGCAGACTGAGCCACCCAGGAACCCCTCTCCCGTTTTTTTTTTTTTTTTTTTTATGGTTCAGGCTGGCCTTTCTCTTTTACTTTTCCATTTTCTCCCATCAGGGAGGCTTGAGCTGGAGGCAGGAGGTAATGCTGTCTCTCCAGGGTGTGCCAGAGAGAGGGAGAGGGGGAGGGAGAGGGAGAAAGAAGGAGAGGGGGAGGGGGAGAGAGATAGGGGAACAAGCTGGGGGAGGAGGAAGGAAGCAGAGCAGGGGAGAGAGGGAAGAAGGGAGAAGGAGAAGGAAAGAGAGGAGGAGGCAGCCCCCGTGTAAGAATCAGAGCCACGATGGAGAGCTGTGGAAACACAAGGCTGATTAAAAGGGACCCGGGCTCTGTCCTTTTCCTCCTAGCCCCCAGGAGATACTGATTGAGTGCCTCAGCAGTGAGTGACAGGGAGACCTGATTTTCTCCTCTTCTCAAGTCTTGCTTGGACATTGCAATGGCCTTCTGTGTCGATTTTTTCCCTTTGCTCCTAGTCTCTCTCCCTCCAATACAAGCACCCTGAGTAACCAGCAGAGTAACCCTAAGGAAGGCAAAGCAGACTCTACCAGCCCCAGCACCACGTCTTCCGGTGGCTCCCCAAGTCTGCAGGATTAAGCCCAGACATCAGCAGGAATCAGATTGGTCTGCAGCCAACCTTGAGAACTGTCTCCTGCCACGTCTCTCTCCCACTTACATTTTTCATTCTACCTCTAGGAGACAAGGTGCAGGTCCTTATATGGGTCTGGTCTCTGGCTGGGCCGGCCTCGCTTTTAGGGTACCACAGAGCATGGTGGAACCAGGAGGGTCTCTCGTGCATAGCTGCAGATCACAGGGTGACTCATGACCCCAAGAGTCTAGGAGATCAAAGTCATGTAAGTAGAACCAAAACATGTCACATGTCCCATGAGCAGAACATGTCAAAGTAGAACCAAAACATGTCACATGTCACATGAGCAGAAGACCAGAGACAAGGGGATCAGAGACCCATGGGAAGTACTGGCGAGGAGCTAGAGAAAGGGACTGTGTAAGAGCTGCCAGACCTGCAGATTATCCCTGCACTTTGGACATCTGCTGATATGACAGGTGAGGAGCCAAATTCCATAAAAGGCCTGAGGCCCCTGTGTGTCTTGCTTCTGTGCCTTTGCCTGCTCTTTCTTCCCTTTGCCATCTCTCCCATTTTCACATCTGAACTGCCGCTCATCCTCTGAAGCTAATTTATTATATCAGCTTCTCTGAAGGTCTTCCTTGACCCTCTCAGATAATTAGTATCTCAGTCCTCTGTACTATTTTCATTTCTTCTGCATACTTCTTCCTTTTTTTTTTTTTAAGATTTATTTACTAACTTGAAAGAGAGAGAAAGAGAGAGTGCTGGGGGAGGGAGAGAGGAACAGAGAGAATTTCAAGCAGACTCCCCACGGAGCACGGAGCCCGAAGCGGGGCTCGATCTCACAACCCTGAGATCAGGACCTGAGCCAAAATCGAGAGTTGGATGCTTCACTGACTGAGCCGCCCAGGTGGCCCCCCCTTCTGCATACATCTAATACATTGGCCTCATGTCCTCATTGTAGTTATATTTACCTGTCGGCATCCCCCTTATTAGAATGGAAGTGTCTGGACAGCAAGAACTTTGTCTCAGTTGTCTCTCTCTAGCCCTGGTGCCTGGCCAAATGGCTGACACATAGCAAGTAAATTATGTATGGTTCTTGAACTGAGCATAACAGAACTGAGATTAGGAAAGGAGAAGGAGCACTGTGAGGTGGACTTCATACTCCCCCCACACACACACACTGCATAGATTTAGCAACATGGCCATGTACCCCTTGGTTCATGTCCATTGGACTACACTGCAAATGGTGCTCCAGAGTAACCTGGACGTCTGTCCTTTCAATCAAATCCAACAACATGATAAAGAGAAAAGTAAAATACCACAGAGCAAAAGTTATTAAGTTCAAGGTTGGGAACAGATCTGAGGTCTTCCCAACCTCTAATGCTAGTGCTTTAGTCCTTGGCCTCCGAGTCAACACAAGGGAAGAATCACTTCCTTATTGCTCTGAAATGCCTGTCTTATTGCTCCTCCAGCTAGTGAGCAAACTAAGGGTTTGTTGGGAGGTCATAGGTAGGGATTTCTCAGAGTGAACTAATATGGTGCCGTCCACTAGTGGGCATCTTGGAGCTTCCCCTACGTTCTCTAACTAATTAGACCTTCTGGAATCCAGCCCTGTCAAGTGTTCAAAGGAGGCCTGGTGTGGCGCCCTGGTGTGCAGTATCAATGTCTGACCAACTTTAATAAATCCTCTGGCTTCTAAGTTTTAGAAAAAAAACAGACCCATTCCTTTGGCCTGGTCTGCTAGGAGAAATTTGGCCCTACATTAAATGTCAGGAAAAGACAAATCGAGTCTTGGTGTTTACTTCAAAGAAAACATACACAAATAACCCAACCCTAGTCCAAAACCCGTTATCTACCACCCACATGTAACCCCCACCAACCTACTTTCAATTCATGAATCTATTTGTCTTCGAGAATTTCACATTTTTTGTCTTAACTTTGTGTCCTGACTTTCTCTGGGAGATGTCTTAGTTTAGAGTCTGAACATATGGGAACCCAGAATAAATGAGGAATTCAGACCCTTGACCCTTTCTTTGATGAAAGTCAGTAGCATAATGAGTCAAGACTTGGACTTTGAGGGCAGAGAGACTCGGGAGAATCGACATTTCTTCTCAGCATCCAGATGGTCTTGGGCAACTAATTTATATTCTTCCAGCCTTACTTTGTCCATCTATTAAATGGGGACAACCAACCTTGTCAAAAGAAATAATATATGTGAAGCATCCAGGAAAGTGTTTGGCACAGTGCAGGTTCACAGTAAGTTATGGTTAGTATTATATTGTTACTCTGAAAATAATCTCATGAGATTCCTGTGGGTCTTGGTGCTTAGTTTTTAGCATCTGATTTGGTCTCCTACTCACTCTAGCTGTTTCCTAGGCCTTGAACAGTTTGCTATGTTCCTCATTATCTACTCAGCCTCCAGAAGTCCTGGATTTGTTCTAGTCCAGATTCTGCAAGGACTGTCTGTGTGTCTTTGGACAAGTCACTTAACCTCTCTGTACTTACTTTCTCTCCTGGCTGTGATGGTGTAGGCCAGGTGACCTCTGAGCTCTGCCTCTTCTAGATCACCCTGTGGTTTGTGTCCTGAAGTGGCCAGAGAAGTGACTGTTAAGAGGTTGATCCTCAGCAAAGGGACCTCCTCTGAGCTTGTATACATCTCTGGCCTGAAGCCAGAAGGTCTGGCCTCCACGCCAGTCAAGCTGCCAGCTGGTGTTCTTTACATCTTGCTGTTTCAAGTAAATTCACAAAGCTGTAAGTTTCCTCATAGAGTTTTGCCATGCACATGACAGGGCACTTGGGCTCAGGAGGACTCTTTCCTGTCTGGGTGCCCTTGGCCCGGATGCCCATGGAGAGGCAGGCTGATTTGGGTCAGTAGAAGCTCTGACAGCTACAGGCTAAGAAACCACAAAATGTGCCCCATTCTGCCTAGTCCTCCTAACACCCTTTGGGGCAGATGTTGCTTTCAGCAACAAACCAGGGCTATGATGGTTGGTGCCTAGGAGCTGGGTTTCAAGAATGCAGAAATGTGCACTTAAAGGCTTTGGGACACCTTCTTGGTGACTGGTAGGCTGCCTCTGCTGGCATCAGAGTATCTCCTGTTCCCACAGGTGAAGAGAAAAATTAGATTTTGGTGAACTGGATCATTAAAAGCTGTGGGAAGGAACTTGACTCCCGCTCTATGATTAGAAACTTTTCTGTGTTTGTGAGTGCCTGTCTATCGGTGTCTGTATCTATCTGGCTGGAGGTGTTTTTTTAAACCAGCTTGTAGAAAGCTGAACAGGGACTTTGTACTCCGGACAATGGCTGAAAGAGGGTCTGCTCCTTGATCCCAGGGTTGCCATGACGACTGTCCTCTGGGAGCTAAAAGTCCAGGGCTACTCTTACTAGGCCAGTAGTGCAAATGACTGCAACCACAACTCTTCCTCCACTCTGCCCTCCCCACCAGAAAATATCTTTTTCCCCCATGGGAGGGCAAGGGAGAGAAAGAGCTGACAGAGACAATGTTAGGACTGTTGGTGGATTATTGGTGTATAACCCAGCTGTCTGCCCTGCCTTCTCCCCACAAGCTAAAGTCTGACCTCACACTTCATTTATGCCACTGATCAGCTTTCTGGGCTCTAAGTCAAATTGGGAAGAAAGCAATAATGTGATCAAGGATGCATTCATACTCTCCCGTTTTAGCACTGTGAGTCACAAAGAATAATACATGGCTTTGGCCCCTCTGCTCCCCAGGGCAGTCACTCCCTGATGGTGAGAAAGGCATTTAAGCAGGAACAACACTCCCTCCAATTTGCTGCTGTGATATAGCAAGTGGATAACCTACAGAGGAAGAGTGAACTTTATTTCCTTAGAGGTAGGATTAATTAGGATCCCTAGGGGAAATGCAAGTTGAGCAAGGTAGGGGTCTAATTAAGTAAAGGTCCCTTCATCTATCTGTCTGTCCATATATCTATCCATCCATCCATCCATCCATCCATCCATCATCCATCTATCCATCCATCCTTCCATCCATCCATCTATCCATCCATCCATCCATCCATCCATCCATCCATCCATCCATCCAATAGTCTATCCAGTAAGACATTAGGGACACAGAAAATGTCCCTACCTTTGTGGTGCTTAGAGTCTGTAGGAAAGACAGACAAATAAATCATTTAAGTGTTCTAAATGTTCTGAAGGAAAGCCTTCCCCAGCCTTCCTCCTTCCCACTTCACACCACACCCACCATGAATTCCAGGACCCCATAAATGGAGAAATTAAACATATATCTTTGAAAAGCTCTCACATCAAGCAAAATATGTTTCCATCTCTTTCCTGTCCTATAGCTCCTTGGGAGCGGGTGAGTCTTACTCCCCATCCACTTATTAGGAAAAGTAGAGAAGAATAATGGAATTGGTTGACAGAGACTGACACTGGAGACTGTTTACTTCTGCCTTTTGCAGACTGTTTATATTTTTACTAGTGGTTTTTTAAAGTTTTTCCAAAAAAAATTTAACCTATGTTTTTCTAATGATCATAAGTAAAAATAAAATAATACTTTTTGACTCCCTGCTAGGTAAGAAAAAGAATCTGAAACATGTTTACTTCTTTCTTCCTGGCTTTTGTAAAGATGACCTGGAATTTAAGGTCCTGATTATTATCATAAATTACTTTATATTCTATATATTTTATGAATGGCTTTGTTATTTGCTTTTGAATCCTATTAATAGACTAAGCTCTGTGCTTTGCTGATTTACATTTTTACTGCTAATTCTTTTTTTAAAAATCATAAATGTTGGAACTTTTAAGAATTAAATTTAATTTTTTTCAGTATTCCAAAATTCATTGTTTATGCACCACACCCAATGCTGAACGCAATACGTGCCTACCGACAACCTTACCCCCTCCCCGCTCTCCCCTCCAAAACCCTCAGTTTGTTTCTGAGTCCACAGTCTCATGATTTGTCTCCCCCTTCGATTTCCACCAACTCACTTCTCTTCTCCATCTCCCAATGTCTTCTGTATTATTCCTTATGCTCCACAAGTAAGTGATGTCATAGTTTCTTCATTTTTAAGTGCTTTTAATTCTGACTAATCTTTTGGCAAACTGGAGTTCATTGACTTGCAGTATTTTTTAGGAACAATATGGGAGAGGTGTATTTTTCCAAATCCTTCCTTATCAAAGATTCTCTTTTCTTTTCTTATCATCTGCACATGACAACTTGGCTAGGTATATCACAGTTTAGGATCAAACATTTTTTTCTTCAAAATTTTCTGAAAACCACTCATTTTATTCTGGTAAGACTGTAGTGGTACAGAGAAGAAACTGCATAATTGACTAATTTATATCCTTTTTTTTTTCAAACTTCTTTTTTCTTTATCCTTTTAATTAAAAAACTGCCAAGATGTATCTAGGGGTATGTTCTTTTTAAAACATATAAAACATAGGTGTTGACTTGCCTATGAAACATGGCCATTGGCTTATATACTTGGGCCTTCACTCAGCCCAGGAAAATTTTCTTCAGTTACATCTTTGATTATCACTTCAATTGCAATTTTGTTCCTTCATGTACAACACCTATATGTATATATGTATATTTTAACTTGACCTCCTCATCTAAATTTGTATCTCTTTTTAAAATATTTACTTGCTTGTTCTTTTCCCCTACATTCTAGAACACCACTTTTGTACTATCGGCATAGGGTTTACCTTTTGTACTATCGGCATAGGGTTACTTTTTCTCTGTATTCTGAAATATGTTATTGTATTTTTATTGTTCTGAAATAATCCTATAGCTCATCTAACTTTCCCTGTGGCTCAGTTTGATCTCTATAGATTTCTGCCTATTTTACAGAAAGAATCTCATTTTTTTTCCTATTGATCCTGAAGTTTTTGAAATAATTTCTTCTGGACATATGCTTGAGTCTTCAAAATGATGTTTATTCCTTGTTCTTCAACATTTTTGCATAGTTTGTCTCTTTTCTTTATTCATCTTTATTTGCTTAAAAATACATAATCTTTTTATTTTATATTGCAATAAAAGTCATACACAATAGCCAAAATATGGAAAGAGCCCAGATATCCATTGAAAGATGAATGGATAAAGAAGATGTGATATATTTATATATACATATATATATGTATATATATATATAATTTCAACATATACATGTTATATAATTATTATATTTTTATATAATATTTCAATATAAGTATTGAAATATTATTAAGCCATGAAAAAGAATGAAATCTTGCCATTTGCAATGATGTGGATGGAACTAGAGGGTATTATGCTAAGTGAAATAAATCAGAGAAAGACAAATACCATATAATTTCACACATATCTTTCATTTAAGGTACAAAATAGATGAACATAAAGGAAGGGAAGGAAAAATAAAATAAGACGAAAACAGAAAGGGAGACAAGCCATAGGAGGCTCTTAAGTATAGGAAACAAACTGAGGGTTGCTGGAGGGGAGGTGGGTGGGGGATGGGGTAACTGGGTGATGGGCATTAAGGAGGGCACTTGATGTAATGAGCACTGGGTGTTGTATGCAACTAATGAATCACTTAACTCTACCTCTAAAACTAATAATACAGTATATGTTAATTTAAAAAAAGAATAAGGATGCTGAGTAACAAAGATCAGGTCTTTTCTGCAATAAAAGAAATTAACATGACAGACACCGAAGACTGGAAAGGGAAATTGAAGAATTCCCCTGGAAGAAAAGTTGACAATTTCCTGGGCTGAGAAAAGGCCAAAGTATACAAACCAATGGCTGTGTTTTATAGGCAAATGAACATCTTATCTAATCAGCGGTTTTATCAAGGCACATGATCCGTGTTGTAAAGTAATGGAAAGGATGGCTATTGTGACTTATTTTACTTAACCATATATTAAGCAGACCCAGAAACGAATGGAACTATTACTCTTAAACCCTATTTACATTGTATATCCCCAAAGATTAAGTTTTACTTCAAAAAATAAGTGTTAAATGTTACTTTCATGTACTATGGAAAAGTACAAATAGGTTGAAATTCCTGGACACTTACTTGTGGAGCATAAGGAATAATACAGAAGACATTGGGAGATGGAGAAGAGAAGTGAGTTGGTGGAAATCGAAGGGGGAGACAAATCATTACCTACTTATTCATCTTTGAATGAGGAGACTTATCCAGAACTCAGTGATGGCTAACCAACAGACTATGTAGCTTGCCCTTAGAACCACTATCCCTTTGTATGCTACTTGATTATCCATCTTTTAAAAAATATGTATATTTTATTTACTTATTTGAGAGACAAAGAGAGCATGAGAGAGCATAAGCAGGGAGAGTAGAGGGAAAGGGAGAAGCTCTATGGGGCTCTTTTCTAGGGTCCTGGGATCATGACCTGAATGGAAGGCAGACGCTTAACCAACTGAGCCACCCAGGTGCCCCTCCCTCCCCTTTTTAAAAGGTCTATTTCCTTATTTTGGGGAGAGAGAGAGAGAGAGAGAGAGAGATAGAGATAGAGATCTATCAAGGGATAGGGGCAGAAGGAGAGGGAGAGAGAGACTCTTAAGCAGACTCCCCCACTAAGCACAGAGCCTGAGGTGGAGCTTGATGCCATGACCCTGGATCATGACCTGAGCTGAAATCAAGAGTCAGATTCTCAACCGATTAAGCCACCCAAATGCCCCTCGAATATCCTTCTATGCCAACAGTTGAGGGGATGGCTGATTGTTCTTCTTATTCCCTTGTTTCATTCCCGGAGGTCTAGGAACATCCATGCAGTTTGGCGCTGCTGGATTGAGGTGTGATTCTATCCCTAATGCATGAGAAACTAAACTAAACTAAACTAAACTAAACTACCCAACAAGTGTCTCCAGTAGGCTCATCCTGTTATCCCCACAGCTTTCAAAACTATTTATGCTGACTCCATTCCACCTTCAGGATCCACAGGGGTTCCTGGCAGGGACACTCCCCACCACTCTCCATCTCTTACCCTGTTGCTTGCTTGAGAGTTGCCATCTCTGTTAGGATATGGAAGGATTTTGTGGTGTGTGCGTATGTCTGTGTCTGTGCATGTCAGTGTGCATGTGAGTGTGTGTGTGTGTGTACACACATACATGCACATGTGTATATAAAACTGTACTGTGTCTGCTGCAAAAAAGTATCACCCAAACAGTTTTAAGATTAACCCATTCTCTGCATCTCTGAGCCAAGGAGCAAGAGTGTGGAAGGAATGAACTGTGTTCTTACTGACTTTCGGAGAATTGGATCTCTTCTTGTCCACAAGGTAAAGCATGAATAGGACAATCGCTATTTCTCTCAAGCCAACTGCATCTGCTTCTGATATCAGATTGATTCTGATATTGAGTTGTAAGACAAGTAAATTGTTCACCATTCCTTGTAAATAATTTTTGGTGAGCGAGAAAGGCTCTAAGAGAGAAACTGTTTTGTATTAGCTTCATACACTGTTCTTGGGGTTCAGTCCTCAGAATCTGCCAGAAATTCAGGAGCCCCTGAGGTAGAGGGCTCCCTGTCACCTCTTTACCTTCTTCTACACCTGAATAGTTAAAAGGTAGAAAAAGAGTGAGCAAAGACAAACATGGTTGATTTGGTAACCCCCATTCCCAGGAAAGCTTGCCCATGTCCCCAAGACTCTGAGTAAGGAAGTAGAGAGTATCTTGTGTTTTCCCTTCCAACGGGCAGGCCAGCACAGGCCATGGAGTCTCAGACGTGAGTTGGAGGTCAGAGAACCTGCTATTTAAACTCATCCTAACACCTAGTGCATTGTCAGTTGCCCAAAAGCATTGCGCAATGTTGGTAGTAAGAATAGCAATCAGAAACCTGCCGTTCCACCTGCATTTATTCCTGTTGTCGTCTCCAGAATTCCCTTCCACACATGTGCCTAAAGGGGAACTTTCTCTCCTTGTGGCTCCCAAAGCAGATCATTATACCATGGCTGTTGGGGGTGGTAACGGATGGCATGACTGAGGTTCACAGTTGCTACACATGTTCCCCCAGACATGCTTGCACAAGAACAGTACTGAGGATGACCTTTTCTGAAATCAGGAGAGCCACCTGCACAGGTTAATTGATTCTTTCATCACGACACAAAATTATTGAACACCTACTACATACCTGCTGTATTCCCTGCTCCTGGAATGCATTTGGAGAGACACACAAAGATCTCATTTTTACCAGGGCATACACTAGCCCTCTCTTCTAGTTGGAAAGCACTCCCTCTCCCACTTAGGGCAGATAACTAATTAGACAACAATAAGAAGTAAAATGCAGGAGAGAAGGGGAAAGGTCATTCTGGAAGGTGTTATCAAAATATGTCTTCTCCCTAGAAAGAATATTCCAGTCCTGTGATTAGTTTGTCAGATATGGTTGGCTTCTGAGAGGGGGCACCTTGGACAGGAAAACAGAGCTATAATGATCCTGGAATGCGGTGAGGTAAGGCATTGCCTCTCTTGGAACAGTGTTTCTGCAGTTTTGGGGGTTTGCTTGACAGAAAGCTGGTCAGACTTGGTGTTAACCACTGAAAGGGCAGAGGGAACTCTTGCTTCCCAGCTGTGCCTGAGGTTGTCTGAGAACCTTTAGAACAAATTTCCCTCCTGTCAGGGCATCAGGCAAGATGCTCATATGTTCTCACTTAGGAGGAACAGAATTATCCCACTTGACATTTTCTCGCAGGCTTCCTTCATGTGGTCTCCCCAGACCCTATCTCCCTCCCACTCCTCCCTGACCCCCACCATCTCCCCATCTAATGTTCCGCTCTTGCTTAGCAGAGTTATTTTTGTTTGCAAAACCGCTATCCTGTTATTTCTTCTATTATCATGTCTCATGAGGAACTTTTCTGGACTTCACTGGTTTAGCCACTGGATTCCAGCCTGCTTTCTTTCTTTGCTTGGGCAAGGAGAGAGCAGAGAGCCTCGCATGCTGAGAGCAGGGCATGGTTTCTCTAGGTAAGTTTTCTTAGGAAACTGTGAGTCAGTAATCCACAATGGCCATTTTTCTAATCTGTGTAAAGATGTGGAGTTATTTATTCTCAACTGTTAGATAAAGGGAGAAAAACAGTCTTTGATCAGACCCAGAGCTACAACTTCAACCAAGGGCTGCCAGCTTGCTAGTTAGGTACCTATGAGCACTTTCCATTCGGTGTGTTGTTCATCCTCAGAATAGTCCTGGGAGGCAGGTTTCATTAAGCCAAGGTTGTAGTATAAGTATGTCCCAAATAGTCATAAGATATATTTATGCTAAAATGTCTTCTTGTTATCTGAAATTCAAATTCAAGTATACATCTTATATTATTTGCTTATTTTTTTATTGCTTTTTTGGAGGAGGTTTAATGTATCCTGTATTTTTTATTTGGGAAAGCTGGCAACCCTCCATGATATACTACAGATAAGGTCATGTGGCCTGCTCAAGGTGTTTGATAAGTGTTAACTTCATTCTCCTGTCCTTCCCCATCTCCACCATTTCAAAGAAAGAGAGTAAGGGAGGGAGGGAGGGAGAGAGAGATGGAGGGAGGGAGGGAGAGAGAGATGGAGGAAGGAAGGAAGGAAGGAAAGAAACAAAGAAAGAAAGAACCAAGATGCCCTTCAACAGATGAATGGATAAAGAAGATACATATATACAAAGGAATATTATGCCTCCATCAGAAAGGATGAATACCCAACTTTTGTATCAACATGGACGGGACTGGAGGAGATTATGCTGAGTGAAATAAGTCAAACAGAGAGAGTCAATTATCATATGGTTTCACTTACTTGTGGAGCATAAGGAATAACATGGAGGACATCAGGAGAAGGAAAGGAAAAGTGAATTGGGGGAAATGAAAGGGTGAGATGAGCCATGAGAGACTGCGGACTCTAAGAAACAAACTGAGGGTTTTGGAGGGGAGGGGGGTGGATGGTTGGGTGAGCCTGGTGGTGGATATTAAGGAGAGCACGTACTGCATGGAGCACTGGGTGTGGTGCATAAACAATGAATCTTGGAACACTGAAAAAATAAAATAAATTAAATAAATATGAGGAAAAAAAGACACAGAAAAAAGGAAGAAAGAAAGAAAGAAAGGAAGAAAGAAAGAAAGAAGAAAAGAAAAGAAAGAAAAAAGAGCGAGAGAGAAAGAGAGAAAGAAAGAAAAAAATACATTATTTGAAGTGAGTGTGCTCCGGTCAGGGGCTCATTGGCCATTTCATTAGACATTTTCCCTTTTGTCAGGAGGTCCCTGGCAGCACTAAATTCAGTAGAGGGCACAGCGGTCATCTGATGCTTTGGCTGAATCCTGACCAGAATTTTGACCTTTTTGAAAGGGACATGGCAAAGCAGAGAGCCCAGAGGCCTTGGCATCCAAGGCTATGAATATCTGCCCTAGCTCTGGCACCAACTCAGTCTACGAACCAGGCCACCTCTGTTAATTCTTTTCTGAGTTTTAGTTTCTTTACTGAAAAATCGAGAATGGGACTACTGATCTTCATGCTTTGTGACATGTTATGCAGCTCATGGTACAGCATCTAATACCAACAGGCCTGGGTTCAAAACCCAGCTCTGCTACTTCCAGCTGTGTGACCTGGGGCAAATGGCCTGATCTCGCTGTGCCTCGTCATCTGTATATTGGAGATAATACTAGTGTGAAATATAGTAAAGGCTGCATGGTTACTGACTAAGACTTTTATTCACATAAACTCTTAATTGACAACTTAGTTGGCTTCTCGGATATACAGCTCTGATCAGGGGCTGTGAATGAATGCCTAGCTCTGTTCTAGAAGCAACTAGGGATAGCTGCAGAAAACTGGATCGATGCCCCGAGGAACCAGCGATCCCACAGGAGGAGACCAGATGTACAGGTGAAACAACAAGACAGTAAAATCAAGGACGGATGATTCAGTGCCAGTTCAGGCCTGATGCTACGGAGGTATGAAGAGCAACAATCATGTCTTGTGCTTTTACACCCACTGCGGTTTACCAAGGGCATTCACAGACATTTGAGGTGAGGTAAAGAGTGACCAGAATGAGGAGGAGAAGGGCGTGGGAGTCTTCTTGGAGGAAGGGGTTCTTGAAGAAGTAATAGATTTGGGTGGGAAGATGGCACCTCTGATGGCACAAATCCAAAGTGAAGAGGCAGGGCAGGTGGTGGCACCTCGCAGGAGAGCAGAGGGGCTGAGGTGGAGCCACCACGAGACTGAGGCTGGGACCTTTACAGTTGCTGTTCCCTCTGCTGGAATGCCTTTCCCTCAGGCATTCATGTGCTGGCACCTTGATGTTCAGGACTCGGCTCAGATATTTTTTCATCGAACATACCTTCTCTGACCACTGAAAGTAACTTTCATTTCATTACCTGCCTTTCTAGGTCACATCACCTTGCTTAATTTTTTTTATTATGCTTTTTGTTGTATGAAGTTATTCTATGATGTGATGTGTCATTATTTATTCTCAGTCTCCCTTAACAGAACACAAACCTCATGAGAACAAGACCGTTGGGCCCAAGGATCTAGTGGAGGACGACATGAGCAGGTAGATAGAGACTCCAGAATGCTAGCTAGCCTCAGGAATTAGGATTTTATAGAAAATGCTGAGGTTCAGTAAAACCTATAGCAGCATTCTGTATGCCCCAGAAGGACTCTTTGGGACAAGAGTGGTCTTTTTCTTTCCTCTGGGCTTAAAACGAGTCCAGAAGGCAATGGGAGTTTCTGGGAGTGTCCATGGGTTTCAGAGCTTCCTCATCCTGTGTTAAGCCATGGAGCTCACCTGGCTTCACATTAAAGTCCCTGGGGAAATTTTTAAATGCCCGATTCCCAGGCTGCACCCTGGTCTAAGTCCAATAAAATCCAAATCTTCGGGGTGGAGTCCAGGCTTCGGTATTCTGTAAGCTTGCCAGCCTCCACTGTGCCGCCAAGGGTGGGAACCACTATGCTAGATGCTCTTCCATCTCCTCTGGACTTCAGACCCAATTCACTGGCCTATCTTCTTCCTTGGAAGAATGAAATAGAAATCAACAACTTTTCTCCATCACACACACCCTGTCCCAAGGTGAAGTGCAGCTAGTTCTTGGGTGCATTTCTGTCTTTGACAACCTGTTTGGAATTAGCCAGACCTTTCCCTCCACTGAGGTGGACCAGTCTTGGCCAGGTCTCCATGCCATCCAGACGAAACTTTATTTTGGGGCTGGTTGCTGGCAGCCCGGAGCTGGCCTCTGTTCTGTTGGCCCCACCAGCGGGCTCAGTCCCAGCCTCCACTTTCACTGGCCTTGTGGCTGTCACATTGCCCATGTCCTCAGCCATCCTGTGGACCTACAGTGACTTAACGTGGTTGGTATTATTTACATTTCACATTGAAGATGCCAAGCTGACATCACCAGCAGATCTTATGCTCCTGCTCCCCAGCTGGCTCAGGTCAAGGGCCTGTAGAAGGCAGATGACCTGAGGTCTTCCTCTTGGAAAGGGACTGCTGAAACTCCTTTACTCTTGGAACTTGCATTTACTACCTGTTTTGCTGAGTGTCATCCTTTCCCCCTCCTATCGTCTATGCCAGTATCTGTGATAATCTTTGTGGGCTGCATATGCAATACGACCTCTGATGAAATCAAACATCTGGGCAATTATCTCTGCACTGGTCTGTAATTGGACTAATTGGAATAGAATTACTAGAGAGACTTGCTGCTCCTGTCTGGGCTCTCAATGCCAAACAAAAGAAACAACCAAGTAGTAATTCAGGAGGTGGATGCCCCAGGCAGTTCGAGACCCATTTTTCTCATTAGCCAAATCTCTATTGTCCTCTTTCCCCTCTCCCCTTCAACATGTGCTTCCTAATGTGATTTAATTTTCATGAATCATGTCCTTGTGTCTTGTTTTGGAAACCATGAGTAACTGCTGTAAACATAGCATTGCATCTCCCTACTTTGAATACCCTGAGATTTATAATGCTCATGGTGGCTAATCAGTTAACTAGGCTTTCATTTAACAAACATGTTGAATGAGCCCTTTGTAAGCCACTCTTTAATTGAGCACCTACTATGTGTCAACCACTGTTCCGGTCACTAGGATTATAGGTGGAAGACAGACAATAGATATGTGGAACAAATAAATCAATACATAGAGATGAGATGATTTGAGATAATGATAAGTGCTATAAAAGTGGCACCATGATTGAGAAGTGGTTGGAGGGAAAGACTATTTCATATCTAGCCATCGGGGCATCCAAGGCAGTTGGAAGTTTAGAGAATTACTCTGTGTGTTGGGCTGGAGGACTGGTAAGATGTGGCCCCTGGTCTCAGAGCTCCTGGTCTGATTGGGGATATGATAAAGAGAATGATGAAGAATAATGTAGTAAGGGATGGAACTGTGTGACAGGGAGGGCACAGAGAGAATGGCTAACCATAGCGGGGAAGGGTTGGCAGGTCTAGGTGTGAGGCCTGAGCTATAACTGAAAGAAAAAGTGGAAGTCAAGGGCAAAGGGTGGCTGGAGAGGGGGAGGAAGGAAACAGTGTTGGGTGTTCATCTATTCAACTACTTTTATTGAACATCTACTATGTGTCTGGCATTGCTCTAGGTGTTGGGATTACATAGTGAACAATAGAGAAACAGTTCGTGAGTTCCTGGAATTTATCTTCTATTGGTGGAGGTGGTGGGGTAGACAATGAATAGGTAAAGAAATAAGATACTTTCAGATGGTGACAACCACTATGCAGATCCTACGGGATAATGTTAAAGAGAGAATTTGGGTATGTTCTGAGGACTGTGGTGGGGATGGGGCTTGAAAGGTTGGCCAGCATAAGCCTCTGGAGGGGGTGACAAGTGTGATGACATTGGATCATGGGGCAGTCTGGAAGAAGGTTCTAGGCAGGGGGAACTACAGTGCAGAAGTCTGGAGGTTGAAACAAGCATGACGAGTTTGAAGAACAGAAAAAAGCCCAGCATAGTAAGTGCCTGGTAAGTGGAGAGAAGGGTGTGTGAGAAGGACTCAGAGGTGAAGCAGCTGGGGAAGGAGGAAACCAGTTCTGAAGCTATATTGTAGGGGCCCAGGCTGGAGAGAACAGATGGAGACTTGACCTGGATTGACAGCTATGGGGGTGGTGAATCATGGGAAATCTAAGACGTTTGGAAGAAGAGAGCTAGCAGGACTTCTGATACATGGTCTTTGAGGATTGAGAGATACAAGGAATCAAAGATGACTGTGGCCTGGCCAGCTGTCTGGCTGGGGGTGGTTACTGAGGGAAGACCAAGAAAGGAACTAGTTTTGTGTGGGAAATGAAGATTTTTCTTTGGATGCATTTAGTATGAGATGCTAATTGGACATCCCATTGGAGGGGAAGCAGTCCTGATAAAGGCTTGTGGTCTGAGTGGCGAACCCTTCGCCTGGGGACAGTGTGGGAGAGAGTGAAGTTAGGGAAGGTAGTGCCAGCTGTGGGGTGGGAAATAGTCTGGAGGAGGATGTGACCGGAGGTGGGGGGGGTCTGTCGTGTTAGTCCAGGTGGGAAAGGGTGGGAGGCATGAATCCATTTGGCATCCACACCTTGGATTTGCCTCATGGTGCAGGAGACTGCTTCGTGATTCCATTTCAGGGTTGGCTACCCCAGCACAGATGGGGTGACTTGGTTAGACAACCAAACAGCCGGAGTGTAGGGAGCTCTTGGCATGGGTCCATCTTTGTGCTAAGGGCTTCTGGTACTTTATTTCATTTAATCTGCCCCAAGATCGTATGAGGTAGGCATGGCTCCTCCACTTATTTGTAAATAGTTATTGTTTTTGGTAAGCTCAAAATGACTGCATAAGTGACCGAGAAAAACATCTCTTATTAGCAGGCAGAGTCGCCCTGATTGTCCTGAAGGTGCTTTTGCATTTGGTCCTTAAGTAGGGGAGTTTCTGAACTCTCACCACACCCATTTTACAGATGAAGAAGGTGGGTCTCAGGAGAGCAAAGTGGCTTCCCAAAGTGAGACGACCTGTGAGTGGAGCCACCTGAGGCCTCTCTCTGGTCTTTCCTTCTCCTATTAATTACTGTGCAGAGGGTTAGGAGTTGGGTTTTGTGGGAGGTGATGACAGTGCCTTGGAGGTCTCTGACCAGGAAAAAAGCCTGTATGATCATCAAGATAAATCAGTGTTTCAGAAGGAAGCAAAAGTGTTTCAGAAGAAGAAAGGTGTCTCATTTGACACACTAGGGAAGGACAATTGGTCATTTATGTTTAAGCTGAAAGCAGAGAATCAGTTTAATAAAACATATATAACTTAATTTTATTTTTCAAGGATTCAGATGTACATTGATTTATTGAGAACTTTTCTTTGTAAGTGAGTCACTCATTTTTTTTATTTTAGATGTAACACACCTTTATCTAGTCTTTTCAAAGCATTGAATTTTGTGTTTACAGAAACAAGAAGTCTTTCTTTCTGTAATTATAGTTTATTAGCTTCTTTACCATCTAGTTAAATTATGTAATTAGAATAGCAAGAGCAATAGATATAAACAGACTTGGGAACAAATACAAGGCACTCTTGCAAAATGCATGATCTACCAGAAGACAGAGGACTTCCTACCTAGTCCTGCATGAGTCGCCAGTCTTCCCATTCTCTAGGACATCCACCAATAGACTCCATAGAGAGCATGGGACATGTTGGTTAATCTTGCAAATGGGTTAAGTGAGATTCAGTTCAAAGAGCTGCTACTGATAGAAATACATACATGGTGCATATCTATGTATGCAGATACTTGAATGAAATACATTTATGGAAATGATTTTGCTTTTCTGATTCTTTTTTTCTTCTGGTTCAACCTTTTCCAAAGACTGGTTCTAATTTGAACTGGTCCAGTAGGATTTAAAAACAATAACTTTGATTTTGTTTTCAGTGCAATAAAAAAAAAAAAATCAATACTTGGACTGAATTCAGAGTTCATCCAATTAGTGTGTCCCTTTTGGTTTCTGAGTCATATTATCCTGGCCCATATTACTCACAGTGAGGAACGATTCAAAACCAGTGCTTTTTGTCTTCTAGCTCAGAGTCTAAAAATGCCTCAGGCCTCTTTTGCCCTAAAACACCCTTGTTCTAAGCAATCCTGAAGTGATACTTACTGGTCACCAAAAATCATTACCAGGAAGAGATTGGCACTGTCTCTTGATTCTGACACTGAAGACACTGTGAACTCACTGAAGGTCGGTTACCTTAGGAACAAAAGATGTCTGGGTTTCTGGCTTACTCATGAAAGAGCCATGGAGCATCCTCTTCAAAACCTAAGGACAATTCCTTGGGTACCTGGTATGGGGGAGGTCAGAGGACCACTTATCCATGGCCTGTCCTTTCTCCCCAGACCTGGGCATAAACCCCACCATTCAGAATGGAAATACAACCAGTAGCACACACCAGGGCACCATATGGTTTGCTTTGATTCTCCCTATGGATCCTTTCTCTGGGAGCTCCCCTCCCCCTATCTTGCCTCCTTACACCGTTTTTAAGATGTCAAAAATCCCCTTCTAGCATGAACCACACAGTACTGAATGAAAGTTGACATGGTATGAGCTCATGTCTAATTTAATATAGATTCAGATGGATCTATGTCTATGATTACACATACACTGATGTCATCTATCTACATGTATGTATAAATATAGATATGTGTGTATACACGGCTTAATATACACACACATTTTTCCTAGCTTTGCCCACTGAGTGGGCCTAGAAGCAATGACACCCCAGCAGCAATGAGCACACCTAGTACTCAGATCTTGGTTTCTAATATCATTCTCCCACAAAGAGAACCAGAGCTCCTTGGAGAAATGGCAGATTCTAGGGCTAGGGAAGGAACTATGCAAGATAAACTTGGAACATCTAGTAGTGTCAGGAATAAAGAAGTACTCAAAAAGCAAAGTGAGCGGTTATGTCAGTGCGACACAAGAGCCAACTGAGAGAACTCCCCATAGAAAGATATGGAACAATTTTGAGCAATAAAATAAATAATATAGTATTGGGTTTGTACCCAAAGTACAAAATAAATATTCCTAACTCTATACTGATATATAAATAAATTATTAAATAAATAAATAGGGAGAATAGACAAACCTTCTGAACAGAAGAATCCCAAATAACTTATGTAGATACCCCCCTACTCAAGGAAGTGGAGTATAATTTCCTACCCACTAAGTGTGGGCCATGCACAGTGACTTTCTCTTAATGAGCCCAGTAAAGATACCTGACAAACTAGCCAAGCTTGATGGTCAACGTCAACATCAACAGTGATAAGTCATGTTGATAGCATGTACCTTTGATACGTTGTGGTGGGAACGGCACTTTCCCTCTGTGATCTTTCTCCCCAAACTCCCAGTCTAATCAGAGAAAAACATCAGATGAATCCAAATTGAGAGACAGTCTGCCCACCGAGTACACCTCAAAAGTCTCAAACTCAACAAAAACAAAGAAATTCTGGGGGCGCCTGGGTGGCTCAGTGGGTTAAGCCACTGCCTTCGGCTCAGGTCATGATCTCGGGGTCCTGGGATCGAGTCCCGCATCGGGCTCTCTGCTCCGCAGGGAGCCTGGTTCCCTCTCTCTCTCTCTCTCTCTGCCTGCCTCTCCATCTACTTGTGATCTCTCTCTGTCAAATAAATAAATAAAATCTTAAAAAAAAACAAAACAAAAAAAACCACAAAGAAATTCTGAGGAACCATCGCAGTCTAGAGGAGCCCAAAGAGACATGAAGATCAAATGCAATGTGATAGTCTCATGGGAACCCATAAATTATTTGGGGTTCTTCTGTTCAGGAGGTTGTTTGTTCTCCCCATTTATTTATTTAATATTTAATATCAGTATTCAATATTTATATCAGTATAGATTCAGGAATATTTATTTTGTATTTTGGATAACTAATCTGATACTACACATCAGGTAATAACTACAGAAATGTGAAGAAAGTATGGGCTTTACTCAATCATAATTATCAGTGTCAGTTCATAAGTCATGACAAGTGTTCCATATTAATGTTAACAATGTGAGACACCAGGAGTGGGGTATATGGGAATTCTGTAATACAGTCACAACTTTTTCTGTAAGTCTAAAATTTACAGAACATCAAATCAAATCAAACTGAAAGTTTATTTTGAACCACCCCTCCCAACCCCCGCCCCCACCCCTGGGTACTTCTTTTCTCTCTTCTGACCCTTTGTCTCCCAACATACTGGTCTGCACCACCCTGGTCACGTGAGACATTGCAGTGGCACAAACAGGCAGCCTTGACATCTCTCTCTCTGAATTCAGTGTGGTAGATCCTGCTTGTTGGCATGAGGAGTTGAATACAATTTCTGATTTTCTGGCACCCTTATTTCTTGGCTTATCTAGTTCCTGGGGGTTTATCTGAGGCATTTTTATTGGCTGTAAATTGTCTGAGAAATAGTTTGTTTGCAGCCTGGAGGAGTCTTGTGCATTGGTGTCTTGCTGCTGGAAGAGAGTCAGACTCTGCCCTGCTGGGGCAGGGACACATTGCCCTCTGCGTGAGGATGGCTGAGTCTTCCAGGGGCTGTCACGTGTAATTCTGATGGGGCTTCGTTTTCCTAAAGGCAACCTGGGAGCCCTCCTCTGCTTGCTGTGTTTCTTCACCACCTATCTCCTCGAATGTGATAAAACCTCTGTCTGATCTTATGGACCATGATTCCCATCTCTTTCTCCGTCTAATCTTCACTTTCAAATACTCTCCCAAGGATAGATTTGCAAGGATTGATTATACGCTCTATGGGGTGCCTAGAGGAGCAGCACTTAAAATGTTCAGAATAAGAAGCTGCTGACAAGGTGTTTCCTTCCTCGAAGAGTCTCTTCAACAGCCCCTCATAGGTAAAAGCGGTTATTTAGATTTCCAGGACCAGCCCATACGGTAGCTCTGTGCAGATTAGCAGAAGGCGCCCTCTCTAGTCAGCAACTAGCTGCTTCTCTAGCTACGGTCCTGCAGGCAAAATCTGATGGGGAATTTGGGGCTGGATGTAAAGTCTCAAACATCCCCTCAGCCAGGCAGCCTTGTGCAGTAGACAATATACACAACTATTCACTGTGACCCTGAAATGTACTCTATCCCACTGGGTGGAAGAGTGTTGAGGATAATCACTTCTTATGTGAGTATCTGGAGACAGGGTGCAAATTATCTTGGGAGTCCTCTGGAAGAAACGAGTTAAGGTCCTCCCCAAGTGGAGTGTTGGACTTGGCTCCTATCAGTTCATGAGATTCAATTGTTAATTTTTCAAGAATTTTGTGAGTTTTGTTAAACCCAGTGATTATTAAAAATCAAAGTATGCAAACTTACAATTAAATTATATTGATACAAATGTAGCAAAAACTCCAAATTCATTACTTCCTAATTGTTACATTTTCCTATGGTCTGCTCGTGAAGTTATCTATTGTGTCTGTATGGTGGAGCTACCATATGCTGGTGTACCACTGCTCATCTTTTCCCGACTCTGTCTTCAGTGACATCATGTCAACACCTTGAAACTGACCATGTGAGAGTATTTTTACCACGGAAAGCAGCAAATGCTACAGATCAGCAACCATTCCTCCAGAAAAGGGAAAAGCAGGGGAGATGGGCTGGGACCCACAAATGTTTGGGCTGGGCCTGCATGAAGAGAACCATTTGGACTCCCAGAGCTCCTGAGAGGAATGAGGAGGAGGCTGGAGCTCCCACAGCTGGCCGGGCACTCTCTTTGCTCCTCAGGGGAACATCAGCTTCTGTTGTGGTTCACTTGGGCAAGCGCCCCAAGGTCTATGTGACTCACCTGTCCAGGTGACTCGAGCTGGGTGAGCAGTGTTATGGAACCCAATCAGGGACCGGCACTGGATTTCATGCGGAAACCAAATGCATCCATGGGAATGGCTCCTTCTAATGTAGCCCTGCGGGCGGTGTTCAGACCCCTCCCCATCTACCTGAACATCTGGGGAGGAGCTGTGGCCCAGGAGAAGGGGGAGGCATGGAGGACAGGGTTACTCAGTGGTAGGGTGACCACGTGGTATTGCTTTCCCCATCTCTTCCTTTTAACTTTGTCTTCTCTTTCTCCCCTGGGCCCCCTCCATAGGCAGGCCCTACCCTCTGAGGGCTTGCGGAACAGGGGGCTTGGGGAATGGTGAGGTGGGACCTGTGCAGGGCAGGGGCGTGTGGAGAAGAAAAGGAGAAAATTCCTGGCCTGCCACAGGGTGGGACATTCCTGGGACAGACCAGACAGGAGCTCACCTGAGTCAGTCCCCAGTCAAGCACACAGTGAGCAGCAAGCAGCATTCCGCAGCCATAGATGGAGGAACCTGGGGCCTTGCTCAGTAAAGTTTTGGAGAAAGGCCTGTGGACCCGAGCTTGCGTGGCAAAGGGCTCAGGCATTAGAGTCGAAAGAATGTGGGTTTGAGTTCCCGCATTTCCCGTGGGAGACCTTGACCAAATAAATGACTTTGCTTCTTGGTTGGCTCAGCCTGTTTCTGAGCCCGTGAAATAACCTTGCTGCTCTTCTCTGCGCAAGGGGTGGCCTTCAACCATCTCAAAAACAGCGGCTGCTGCTAACAGATCCCTTTCATTCTGTTGGTTTGTTTCTCTGTGCTTACCGGGAGCTCAGATCCTGAGAACTGGTTGTCTTGTTTCTGTTTTTAAAAGCAAAGGCCAGCTTTGGCAACAAGTAAGTCAACATAGTGATCTGTCACTAAGCTTGGCTCTAGAAAACCTTTTATGTGCTGAAGCTCATAATGACCACAATGACTGTTAGATAAACCAGTGTGTGGAGGATACAGATGTTAACGTCTTGATGTGTCAGTCATCATTTTATTGCCACTAGAAAGATATCCCATGACCTGACCGTTGATACTGAGAGTTTGGCTTATTTGCTCTATGTTGGTTACACCACCAAGTCCATTGCCAAGGCCCAAATCTGATCATGTTTCTCCCTCACTTAAACATCTCCAGTGACCCCCCATTGCCCAAAGGACTGAGCCCATGCTTGGCAGGCAAACCCACTGCTAATGTGATCCAAACATACTTTTCAACGGCTTCACGGCCTGCCTCCCCAGCCCTCCTTCCTTTCACCGCATCTATGCCGGGAGAATGGATTTCACCACTTCCTGAACACATCCTGCTTCCCCATGCTTGAACCTCTGCGGAAACCAAATGCACCCATGGGAATGGCTCCTTCTAATGTAGCCCTGCGGTCAGTGTTCAGACCCCTCCCCATCTACCTGAACTTCTGGGGAGGAGCTGTGGCCCAGGAGTGCCCTTCTACTTTGTTTCTCTGGAGGATTTTCATACATTCTTCAAAACCCGGCACACATGCATCTCTGTGAAGCATTTTCCCGTTCCTTCAGGCAGAGCTGTGGGTGCCCTCTTTTTGCTCATGGGCAGAGAGCTGTGCCTGTACTCATCTACTTAGAGCATTCTGTTGAATACGGAGGGCTGAGTCTCCATTACCAGCCTGGTAACCACCTCTTCAGTTTCCTCTACTGATAAATGGGAGTAATATTAACCTCATAGGGCTGTCGAGAGGATTAAACATGAGAGTGTGCTACTGAGCCATGCCAGACACAAGTAATCACCCAGTAAATGATAACCGTAATGATCAGATCAAAGTGTCCATGTTCTCTTGACAGTCCCCTCTATGTCTAGTAACACATGGCTAGGAGACAAACATTTTGAACAGAGATTCTATAGGTGTGGGACCAATCCATTTGAGAGTCAGCTCACTGACCTTGATCTTGTTGGCACTGTGCCCAGCCTAATTGTATCTGAAGATCAGATGTAAGGACCAAGTGGCTTAAATGTCTAGGGCGGCAAGAACCATTTATACCGGGTGGCAGATTAGTGTATTTTACCCCAGTTACTTTTCACATGGACACCTCAACTGTTTCCTTGCTGCTAGCCCTGATTATCGTCTTTGGTGATTATTAATAAAGATTATTGTTTGCATTTCCCATCTATGTTTGAATTTCACAAGTCTTGTATTTCCAGGACAAGAGCCAAACTAATCAACAGAGTCTTTGGAAAAGCAGTCGATGGGGGCATAACCCACTTTAATTATCACTGTTGATTTGACATTGAACACACAGAAGGAAAAACATTTTTTAAAGATTTTATTTATTTATTTATTTATTTATTTGAGAGAGAGAGAGAGAGAGAGCATGTGCACAAGCTAGGGGTGGGGAGGGGCAGAAGGAGAGTGAGAAACAGACTCCCCACTGATCAGGGATCCAGACATGGAGCTCGGTCTTAGGACCCCAAGATCATGACCTGAGCCCAAGACAGATGCCTAACTGACTGAGCCACCCAGGTGCCCCCACAGAAGGGAAATTGATCATCTGGTTAATTTTGTCTTCCCTGTACTTTAACCATTCAGTCCTTACCCACCTCTGTGTGATACATATTCTTCTGAATATTTTATTACAAGTGTAGTTCCTTTCATCAACGGCTAATTTCATTTGTGTTCAGAGAGCATTCAGTTCACCAGGCTAAAGGGAAGCCGAAAGGCAGCTCGGGGACCTGCTAAGCCAACATTTGGGGTGACCGGTCCAAGCGTTTGGAGGCTGCTGCCTTTCACCTAAACAGCTTGGCCGGGCTACGGTATTCAAACTGCCAAGAAAATAAGCCAGGGCTCTTCAGTACTTTATGTGCTGGAGTCACATCTACAGATCTGATTTGAAATGGGCTCTCAACAAGGGTGGCTCCTCCGTGGGCTCTCGCTCTTCTGGCTCCGTTCAGTGCAAGAGGGCCATCAGCAGCTTTTGGAAGTCCCCAGAGGTGTCGGAGCGAACCATGTCAGAGAGAGACTTCTGATACTTCTCTTGGAACTTTGCTTTTATCCCCTGAAGGTCCGCCTGGAGGAGACATGACAACAGCAATGAGGACAAGAACATTTATGGCATGTTCACTATGAATGCAGGCAGGTACTGTTCTGAATAAATTGTCCTCATTTGCTTATGCCACAAAGCTACCCTTTGCAATAGGGACTATTGTTATTTTTGTTTTATGAATGGGGAATGGAAAGTAGAGTCTATATCTCTAAAGGTTGAATATATGTATTTATTTATATATATAATATATTATATTATTATATATATTATGTATATATTATATATATTATATTATTATATATATTATTTATATATATATACATATATATGTATATATATTATATATATATATACACACACACACACACATATATATATATATCTCCACCTCTGCAACTTTAAGGATATATTTATATCCCAATATAAATGTATTATATATCTGTATCCCAATATAAAATTTATGAGTACCAAAACTTGAATTTCATATGATTTTTATGTATTACAAAATATTTTTCCTTTGAGTTTTTTATAGTCATTTAAAAATGAATCATTATTAGGTAGCAAGCCTGGTCTACAGGCCACTATTTGCTGACCCTTGGTAAAGGGTTAAGAAAATTATCAACAGAGATTTGAAATGAAGCTTTTTTTTTTTTTTTTGGCTCTTGTACCCTGTTCAGCAAGGCTATCAGTGCCAATCAACAAAATTCAAATCAGTATCAATTTGTAGGGGTTATTTTGAATTCATTGATAACTTGAAAAACCTGGGTGCTGGAGATGGGCAGAGGACTCAGGAGAAAAACAAATAAAAAGGTTGTTGGCTCCAAACACTCTTAGAACCTAGTGAGGGAGACAATACTTGCACCAGAAAAAATGGAAGTACAGAGAGAAATGTCTCATAAAAGCAGCACAGAGCTTTCTTTAACAGGGACTTGGGTTCTTTTTTTAATTTTTAAGACTGTAGACTCTCTTGTGCATTCTAGACAGATTCATAAACTGTCCCTTAGGTTTCTGGTTCTTTTTCCTCCTGCCTCAATCAGAGGGATGAACTAAGAGAGAAAGAAGGTGCAGGATTGTGCAAATGAGGGATTGTGCAAATGAGGGATTGTGCGAAGTGGGTGCTGAGCAGGAGGGAGACTCCAGCAGGATGCTGTTCTCCTCTCCGCTCCCCCACTTGGCTGGGGGAGGAGTTAGGATGGTGGGAGTCAGTGTGGGGAGTGGGATGGGTGACACTGGGTCTCTGTCCTGGTACCAGGCAGCTTTAGAAGATCAGGGGACCTGGCCAGTACATTTCACTGGGCCTGAAGAATTCTGAGGGAATGACCCATATGTGGAAATGATCCAGGATATGTGGCCAATCCCAAGATGGGACAGAGCATCTTGGAATGACCATTCCATGGCTCACGTTGCAGTGAACGTGGAGTCCCCACAAGCCCCAGTGAGCCCTCCAGAGCCATCCAATCCCCTGGAGTCTTTCAGAAGCCCCGCCCTGCTCCATTGCACACCTGCTTCTTCAAGCCTCAGGATCTCAGAGAATTTGCGGGGTGGGTTGGAGGGTGAGTTGCCAAGGGACAGAGAGACAGAGACCACGGAGATCTGGAGAGGGGAGGAGAAAGGGAGACTCAGGAGAGTGGCAGAGAGACTAGGGAAGGGAAGGAGCGGGTAGCAAGAGCAATGGACTGGAAGCAAGAAGAAAACTATGAATAGTGGAGGAGGAGGAGAAATTCCAGGAATAGAAATTAAAAACGAAAGAGAGATCTTGTTGCTAAGTTATATTTTAAAACGGTGTCAGATGTTAAGTATTATTTGTCAAAAGCCATGGGCCAGGATTTGGGTTGGGATCTATCCCCCTTCAATTAACAATGTTTTGAGGGAAGATGTCTGTGTTTTTTCAAGGGCTCAGTTAGACTTCATTCTGTGACGCTTCTCCTACTGCGGACGAAATGCCACGTCCCCTTCATTTTGTCTCGCCTTCACTCTGCGGCCCCTTGTTCCAAAGCATCCACTGAGAATCTTGACAGCTGATCCCAAGCTTTGGGCTACTCATCTCCCTCTTTGTTACACTCAGGCACTCTCAAAGTGGGGCCATATCGTTTGCTGCTCCCAACAGGGCAAAAGTACGTTCTTAAGAGGGCGAAGAGAACCTTAATCCTTTTATGTGAAAGTACATACACACACACACACACACACATACATAGAGAACATAACAGAATAAAGGAGGGCACTTGATGGAATGAGCACTGGGTGTTCTACGCGACGATGTATCACTCAACTCTATCTCCCAAACTAAGAATACAGTATATGTTAATTAATTGATTTTAAATTTTAAAAAGAACATAATGGAATATATGTATATTTACAGAGCGCAATATATACATACAGATACACAGTCTATCTGTGGTATTTTGAGGGGAGTGGTGATGAGGAAAAATACTGGGTCCCAAAGGCTCCTTAGTAGGATGATTGATAATTTAAAAAAAAAAAAAGGGTTGAGAAATATTGTCTCGTACTGATATGTCTCTTGTGCAAAACTGGGCTCCTGTGGTGTGTTCAACAATGGGCCCAGCTCTTGGCTCCCCTGCTGGGTGACCTGTCTGCCATCAACCTTCCAGTGTCTGTTTCGTCTTGCTTAAAATGGAGCTGAGCATGGCTGTGCTCCCCAGAGCGGCCCCGCCGGGTCCCCTCTGCACAGGCCACCAGCTCTCCGGAGTCACAGATGGCAAAAATAGAAGCAACTATCGTTATTGTATTTTTATAAAAAGAAACAGATTGGAGCATGGCACAGTGTCTTCCACAAAGTCTGGGCAGGCAAGGGCTGTCTGTGTGTTACTTTTTCTGTAAATAGACCCTGAAGAAAAACTATTTGTGGATGACATCAGCGGTGGCCAGAAGAGAAGTGGCCGCCCGCGTCCTTGGAGTCAAGCGTGTCTTACCTCAGCCCTGGCCACGATGATGTGAATGAGTGTCTCCTCATCGGTGCCCGCACCCTTCATGGACTTGTACAGACGGTCAGCGAAATAGCCCTCCTGGTCCCGGGCGCACCTCACTGGGCAGGACAAGGGACAAGAGAAGGAGAGCCTTTTACATGTCGTATAACATGGAGACCCTCTGAAGACACATCTGACCCGGAGTGTCACCTGGCTGCCCTTGGAGCTGACTCAATGGTGAGACGTATGTTTGAAAGGAGCCAGATCACACTCTAATGGGATCTGGAAGATTCCCCCTGGCTCAGGGCATCTGGGCTCTTCAAACAAGACCTGAGTCAAAACCCCTTCAGCATCACCTGTGCTGATCCCTGAAAGCCCTTCAGTGGAGGGGGAACACTGGGCACACCCTCAGGCTTTCCCTGCCAAGTTCATGATTCTTACGAGCAGAAGTAATTTTTCTTATCTATAGGAAATCTCGGATGCTGGCGTTCGGTTCAGAGGGGAAACACGCATTGGCCGGTGACACTATGTAATAAAGCTTCATAATTGTGAGCTCACTCTGCTGGACTGTGGCCTACTTTCCTGCGCGAAACCACCTTCCCATCCTTTGTTTTTCCTCACGGGGTTTGCTTTGCGAGTCTCATCTCGGAATCTTTTCCAAGTGCCCCACATTCTTCTTAGTTCTCCATCTGGAATGCGGCCGGATGGAATGTCTGACGCTGTCTATGCACCACCTTCCTGTGTTCCTGCTGGTTTGCTCTTTTCTGGTCCTCCACCTGCCTGCCAGCTTTGAGCTAATCCACAGATTAGTGAAGCGTAGTTCGGTTCACCACTCAGGCAGCAGAATGCTGCTCTACTCCTGCAGAGAAATCACAGCTCCTCTCCCCACCTCCCAGGGTCATGGGGACCCATCGTGACAAACATTTTGGGGGGAACGAACCACTTACTCTTTAGACATTGACATTGACCTAGAACACCACATTTTTGATGTTAGTAATTAATAACAAGTAATCCATTTAGCATAAATGTGGACTGTGCGTCCTTAGTATGTCCTGAAATGGGAACTCTTGTTTTCTAGGTAATTGCCTGTAGGACTGATGCTTATGAGCACCGGAGAGGAAGAGGGTTAGGGAAGCAGGGCCTAGGTTGGGGGAGAGGGTCTGTTTCTTGCTTTTATAGGCCGTGCAGACTCCGCAAAAGTTTCAGTGGAGCCTCAGGTGTCTGATCTCTTTATTCTGAAAATAATCCAAAAGCTGTTGTACTGGTGACCGTTGTGGGGAGAACCTGTCAATTTAGGGAGTAGCATACTTGAGACTCATTCAAGACCCTCCCCAGTGCAGGACTCATGGATGCTCGATTGTCTGCCTAATGTCAGGATGTTCCAACCCTTCATAGGTGTCTTCTCCCCTGACATTCCTGGTTCCTGATATTCTGGGAAGAGAATCCTCAACTTTCCTATTGCATACAGTCTACACCTGGTGAATAACGTCGTTATTAGCAGCAGCAGGAATCCCTCAAGAGTGTGGATGGGGCTAGCCAGGGAAAATGTGGGGCTAGAGCTGTGGCATGTAGCCAGCCACTCTGAGGAGAAGACGGTCCCTCGGGGGAGCTTGCAGAAGTGTGGCTTCTGGGCCCCATTCTTGGAGATTCTAATAGGTAACCTGGAGTGGGGCCCAGGAAACTGTATTTTCCTACACCTCCCTATAGAAGATTCTGATGCCGGTGGTCCATGAAGCCCATTGGAGGAGTGCTGCCCCAGAGGCTGCAAGAGGTGGGAGTCACTGGGTCTCAAATTTAGCCATAAACTGGCATCTTTATGAGTCATGTATGAGGAGAGAACTGTGAAGTTTAGAAAAGAGAACTGTGAAGTCATATTCTACAATTTGTGTGCTTTATTCTTAAGGTCATTTCTTTTCTCTCTTTCTTCCTTCCTTCCTTTCTTTCTTTCTTTCTTTCTTTCTTTCTTTCTTTCTTTCTTTCTT